>NW_021831849.1:0-299187 GCF_006345805.1 Octopus sinensis | reverse complement strand
ATTTGTTATCTTGTCAATTTGTGTCAAATTGATTTCCGAACACTCAAATATAGCATAAAATGAAATTTTACATTTGTAGAAGATAAACGGTTTTGATGATTGCTATCTAATTTGTTGATTTTAGAAGTATTTAAATTCAATTTATTTTGGGAATTAAAATTTTGTTTTTTATTATGATTATTATTTTCAAAATCATCAATAAGCTTGGAACAATTTAAATTTCTTAGGGGTTCCCATGTATTATCATCACTAAATTTATATAAACAAATTATCAAATAACAGTGAATAACTCTTCCATTTTATAAAATATTCTTTTTCCTTCTTCCTATTTATTCTCACTCCATGAATCGCTTCAACCTCAAATTCAGTTTTTGTATTTTTTCGTTTGATAGCGTGTACCATCAGAGAGTATATAACAATCGGATAATTTTTAATTAATTGTTATTTATAAAAAGAAAAACAATTAAATTAAAATATATTAAAACAAAAAACATTTTTAATAGAACGTATATTATTAAAATGTTATTATTAAAATTCTCAGACACCAATAGAACTATAAATTCGCATCTTCGCATCTTTCTGGACCGCCTCAATCCATACTTATTGCAGAGCAGAAGATGGAGGGATACGTCAATGTGCGGGTTGTTCAGGCTGCTAAGAGAGTCGTCTGAATGACTTTTTAGTTGATCCTTTTAATTTAGGATTCCCCCTAAGTTTGATCAATTTTTTCACATTAACTTTTAGCACCTAGATCATATTTAGCCGAGACATAGCCTTTTATAGTCCCTAGGTGTGTACCAAGCGTTTTTCCGCAGCAAAGAATGGCAGCCTTCCTTTGGGATACACTCGACCCACTTCACAAGGTGTCGTGCATCTTAGTAAGAATTCGCTCACTTAAGTGTACGATGTTACTCAATCCACGTCCTAGCTGCCCGCGAGTCAAGTAAAATCTCTCCTTATTGCTTCCCAACACGTGGACGTGATTTTCTCGGAGTACTCTTTGGACAGTAAGATTCATTTCATCGCACTCACTCGTCTCGAATTCGATCAGGTTAACGTATTAGTTTAGCAATAAAATGGCGTACTCGGTCAAGCCATGAAATAAGTTCAGTGCTTTGAGGCAAGTTTTGCATAACATTGCCGCCCTACTACGCACACCCTCCAGTATGTACTTTCTCGTTTCGGCTGTGATCAATGAGGCTAGGCTCTCAACCACACCAAGATACTTATACCCTTGGTACTCCTCGAAGACTTTGACTAGGTCACCTCAGAAAAAGATGTTAGTCGGCGACTTGTTGTAGTTGAGCTGCAGACCTACCGATGGGCTTGTCACTAAATATTTATTTATATATTAAAACACCAAGACCATGGTAAAAACCAAACAAACTTCATTGATCCTAATGCACTTAACCAGTGAACATCCTCACGAATATAATCTTTCCACAAACCCACACAAGATCGCACTGGACGCATGACCGCATTTGTCGGAGCATTTGCAAATAGACTGAAGTTCAGATTGATCGGGTCTTCCAGAGAGCCGGACATTAAATATATATGGTTTTATAAAATAATAAATATTATTCGTCATAGCAAAACCTATTTTTAAAATGAAATTTTATTTTGTTTCGGGTTAAAACTCTCGAAAAAATATCCGAAAGCAAAAAAGATTTCATTTTATTTTTTCCAGATATATGTTACGTCACTGAGATTTATTTACAATTATTTATTTTCGAATTTATGGGAACAAATACTCTGGCATTCCCGACATCACCATATTTCTCTCGCTTCTCCCCTTAGTTTGGTTTGGATGTGCTCAAAAAGTTTTGAATAATTTACACAGATTCTAGTATAAAAAGGAATTCTCACAGGAAACTTCTAACCCAAACAGTTTTCTCTTTGAAGTTAAATATCATCATTTTTTCGGCCTTTGCGATCTTCAGCAAATTTCTTTCTAGGTTCTATTTGAGAGAAAAATCCAGCAGTTCCAGAATAACTGACCAATGATCTGGAGCAGTTTGCTATTTTAATAGGAGCGTCCAATTGCGTTGCGACATGCAACTGAATACCACGCAAAACCGTCGGTCTGTACCGCGCATCAAAATTACTGTCTAGTCAATAGGAGGACAATAAAGAAATTAATTATATGAGGTTTTTAATAAAATTAGAAACTAAACAACAAAATTTATAATTGTCAAATAAATTTAAAATTAATGTTTTGAAGAGGAACTAGAAGCTCAAATGCAAATAGAAACGGCAATTCCTTGGGCTGAACGGCAGTCAGCTTTGTTCAGGAGATCGGGTCTCGAATATCGACATTCCTAGGGGACGCCCGAAAATTGAAATGGTTTTTTGCTCGGTAACTTTGATTAAATAAACGGGCGGGAGGCCGACGCAATCGAGAAAGAGTTAGAGCGTACTATCGCGAGGGATATCCGCTTGAAAAACCATCTCGATTCGCGGACGTCGCCAGTGAGAGCGGACATGCAAGACCCGATCTCATGAACGAAGCTGATTGCCTTTCCGCCCAAGCAAAACCACCGTCTAAAACCTCAAAATAACAAATCAAGTGATCCCGGTATCTCTTAAAAGGGTCCTTGTTTCCGCAAATTTCTTTTAGGTGCCCGCCAGGTGAGTCGTTATGAATGTCGTACCCCAGGTTCTTTGCAAGATCTCCTCAAAAGTGGGAACATTTAGTTTTTCGTTTGACTCTTCTAGAGTTCTGAAAATTCTTGATTCACTTTTTGAAATTTTCTCCCGGTTGGTGTAACTGATTGTTTTTCCCCATTCTGCACAGGCGTAGCTAATTTTGGGTTCCATGAACTGTTTATCGATGGTTTAGGAGTGGCGAGGCTCGTCTATTGTCTGCATTTTTGAAGGAAAACTCTGAATATGTTGAGGTTCTTTATACATTTAGTGATCACATCATTTACTTGCTGAAGGAAAGACATATGGGCGTTGTATGTTACTTCCTAAATGTTTAGCAATTTTCGGAATTGTATCGCCACATCGTTTAAACACAGCTTTATTCCTCTTTCACGAGTCTCTTTGCTGAAGTAAGGAGGGTAATCGACTTTCACGACTTGTTGAGAGCCGGTTTATTAGCAACAACTCTTCAATACTTTAGAGGTAGTTTTGCAGTTTTTTCACTGCTATTGTGACTTCTTGGTTGCGAGATGCAAATACAATATCATCCGTATATGTAAAACAATTAAATCTTCAGCTTTTGGCATCTGGAGATCTGATAAGTATAATTTGAAAAGAGCTGGTGATAAAAGCAAGCCTTGAGATACTTCATTTAGAAAATACTTCGAGCTTGATTTGTACTTTTCGTATAGATTCTTCATTTCACCCAGTGAGAAAATTAACTATCCACTTTTTTAGATGGAGGAAATATTGCTAAGAAATATTGTCCTAGTCAGTATTTTTGTAGACACGAAGTCTAAATCCTCGTGAATGTCCACCGAACACATGACCGTCTTTTTGCTTCAGAGTTTGAGCGTTAGTCCTTTCGAGATAAAATTAGTCAGCGTGAAAAGATGTGAGACCGTTGATTTCCCACTTTTGAATCCATGTTGGAAATTCATTTCAGGAAGGTAAGGTTTGACTTGATCGAGTACCAGCTTTCCAGAGCTTTAGATAACACACAGGGAAAGGAGATTGGTCTATATGACGCTAAGTCGTATTTAGGCTTTCCCGGTTTTAGGAAAGGAAAACTTGAAAAATGGTAGTTATTGCATTGTTGTTTATTGAGAAGTTATAGATTTAACCAGGGCTGTTATTTCTACTTTCCCAAGGTTCTTCAACAGAATTGTTGAAATTCCATCAGATCCACAAAAGCCCGTCCTTCTTAGATTTTTGATAGTCTGGGACACTTCTTCGTGAGTAAAAATTATTATATCACGGGTTCTCCGAGGTAGAAGGGACTTCAGACATGGTCCATCGTATTTCCTGTGAGGAATATGGCTGATCCCGGCATAAAATTTTATTAATTTGTTGGAAATGACTTTATTTAGTTCTCTTATTCGATCCCGTTTGTCTATTGTGAAATGCTTTCGACCTTTAAACGAATTTCTTTTTTCGATTAGCTGCAGGATCTGAGAAGGGAATTTGGCAGAGTAAAATGAAAAATCGATAAAAAATACGGATATTTTGGGGCACTATAAAATTCTGGGGAATGAAATTATAAGTAAATAATGTAATGAAATAATGTAAACATCTGGTTGATTAAGTCGACTTTAGAAAGATGATTATTTTATGATTAAATGTGAAAAAATTATTCATTAGGCAAAAGGATTTCAAATTACATCTAATTAAAATTAATTCACAGATCAAAAAATTAATCAATTGGACCTGATATGTGTCTCGTAAAGACTCCAATGTAATCTTTCGTTACTTTCGAATGTTTTGTCTTAAAATTACAGTCAAACCTCTAAATCTCGCCATTTTTTGGGACCAAACAAATCGTGGCGGGATTTAGAATTTGGCGACAATAGAGGTTTTGCACTTCCGGTTGTTCACCAAAAATTGAAAATTATATATGTAAAATAATTTAAAAATTATAAATGTAATTAAATTCTGATTAATAATCTAAAATGATATAATTTTAAATTGTAGAAAAGTTAAGAAATTCCCAAATTGTAGAAAAGTTAAGAAATTCCCAAATTTTCATCGATAGTTTTTTTCTTCATAGGTAAGTTTCTGATCATGTTGTTAATTGATTCAAGTGAACTTAAATCAAAATTTTCATTTTGATAATAAAATTTCTTTAATTTATTTAACATCTTCAATGCCTCTTCTGGATTAATTAATGTCACCGGTTGAGAGTGATTGTAGGCTGAGAAAGATCGCGCAAAATCGATTTTGCCGTTAACGCCGTTGATACGCAATATCGATTTCGCCGTAAACGCCGTGCCGTTGCTACGCTAAAACGAAACCTCAAAATTATAGATTATCAAAAAATTAAATTAATAAAATCACAAAAATCATCACTTTAAATTTTTAGTTTAAAAAAGAAAGAAAATTTTAATTTTTTAGAATGGCTGACCTCATATGAAAATCGAAATTTTCCGAACACGTTACATAATTTTTTGTTATTAAGTTCGTTTTATTGACCCTACAGAAAAAGTCGGAAATTATAGCATTTCTTAAGGATGGTGAAATGCCAGATGAAGTGATTCAGAATCAGAATGAGTCAAATTTTAGGAGAACGGCATCATTATTTAGATTGTCGCACTCCAAAAATGACATTGTTTACTTCAAAACTTCCGGAATCTTATTACGTACCTTCGGTCTCGAGGAAGTAGAAGAAAAGAAACTGTTTATTGAAATTCTCCATTAAAAAAATGGACATCCAGGTCGAGACAAGCTGATTTTTCCCCTTAAAGATAATGTTTATGGATTTTAAGACGTGAGGTTATGTCAGTTCTCAAATCATGCTGCCAATGTCAGGCGAGAAAGCTTATGAACACCAGACCTGCAATTAAGCCCAAAAGAGCCTATCCGATTGTGTGATGAGTACAGGATAAAGCATGTGAGAGCTCGTGCAAGGTGCCCTTGGGTGCAGGGGCAGGTGGAAAGCACCGCTCAGAATTATGTTTGGAGAAAATACCGATCAGTCTGCAAACATACACTATAGCGAAGAAGAACTTAATCTCTGATTTTCACAAGTAATCCACTTGGAATGCTTAAAACTATCAAGAGAGGATCACTATCAAGTATTTTTTGTTTTTCAAGCCTCAGATCATTGATTGATCTTCGGGAAATTTTTTTTTTAATGGAAGAAAAAACAGAGGCTATATGTTCCATTGTCGTATGCTTGTTATCATCGATGTAGGCCAGGGGTTCTCAACCTTTTTAGCTCAAGGGCCAAATCGATAATTAAGATTAGCTTCGCGGGCCGCACAAAAAATATTTTATATATTTTTATATTTTCCAAGCCGTAACTAAAAAGAAAGTATCTAAAAAAGGCGTTGTAACTAAAAAGAAAATATTATTTATTTATTAAGTTTTTGTAATCGGGAATAAGTAAACTCGAAGAAGTTCGTAAAAGCTGACTCAAGTGATTATCGGTGAGTTTGTTACGATATTTATTTTTTATGCGAATCATTTTACTACATATTGATTCGCATAAATAAGTAGATCCAAACATTGAGATGTTCATATATGCATTTTGTGTTATATTTTTAAATTTGTCACGAGGAAGTAATTCGTAGAAATTAATAATGGGCGCATTTTTAAACAATGCCGCCAGTTCTATATCGTGTTGTAAATTAATGAGTTCTAGTTGAAACTTTGCAGGCGCATCCTTAATTTCCACGCTGAATGGAGTTGCGAATATTTTCATTAAAGGAAGGAATTCTTTAAAATTCTAAAAATTAAATTTATATAAATGTACCCCAAAACGTGCTTCAAATTGATTAATTAAATCACCAATTATGGATATGTATTTTTCATAAGCAGCGCCTTCGTTGTTTTCAGATAGTGAATAAAAATGAGATGTATCACCCTCTTTAAGGGAAGTCATCCATAAATATAATTTTTCGATAAACGAAGAAATATTCCATATAACTGATACAGAGTTTGCCTTTTCCTTGTAATTCAACATTGAGATCCGACAAATGCGTGGTTAAATCAACATAAAAAGCCAAATCGGCAATCCATCTTTCATCGTAAAGTTCATCGAAATTACTTTGTCTTTGGTAAACTCCTTAATTTCTGAAGCATTTATAGAACCTTTAATAAAATATGTCGCATGCACAACGCGCACTACGCCCCGAGCGCACATTATCGATTAGTACGTCAACATCTATAATCAAATCGATTATATCATCTGTAGACAAGAAGAAAAACATCGATTGCTGGATGCCAGGTCATATGGCGGGGCACTTACACTGAGCGATCACAAAGCCATTGTGGCACGATTGAGACTGAAAAGATTTTTGGATCGCCTCTTTCAAAAGAAAATGAATCAAACCGAATTAGATACTCAGTGGAAAAACTGATTACATCAGATGTTACCAAGGAAAAATACTCCCAGGCAATCATCGAAAACCTAAAAGTAACAGAAACGGTAAAAGACCCAAACAAAAGCTGGGATATATTAGAAAAACTTATTCACAAAGCTGCAACGGAAACCATTGGAACGACTGCATTCAGAAACCACTCAAACCCATTGAATCCAAATGTTGCCGAAATGGCAACAAAACAAAAAGCCATCCAACTGAAAATTGAAAACACACCAGCGACAAGGAGGCAAAGGAAAAACTCAAAAGAGAACGTAGGAAAATATCGAGAACAATCAAGAAGGAAAATCTTAAATACGTGAAAGCTTTATTAAACTCTCGAATATCAGAAGTTGAAGACTTAAAGGATGGTGCGCAAATGTACGCAGCCATCAGACTACTACGCCGACGACAACAGAAAACAAAACTGGTTGTGCACGATGAACATGGGAAAACAATTGGAAACCCAATCGAAATGGTAAATACAATCGCCGACCACTTCGAAATACTATTCAATGGCAGGGCCGATGCTCTCGATGAGGGTGAAGAACGTTATCTAAACAACAAAATAACACACCTTGAAGTTTTGAAGGCTATAAAAAAATTAAAAAACAACCGTGCGGCGGGTCCAGACAACATCAACGGTGAATTGATAAAGTACTCCCCAATGGAGATCTCAACTATAATCACAAATCTCCTGAACGAGATGTTCCATGGAAATACCATACCGCCTATTGGGAAAGGAACGCTAATTCCTCTCCAAAAACCCAACAAGCCGCAAGGTCCTCTTAACAACATTCGCCCAATCATACTCTTGAACACAATAAGGAAAATTCTTCTCGCTCGTAACACTGGAACGTATTAAGGACCCTGTTAATGAATATCTGTCGGCTAGCCAAAGTGGATTCAGGCCTGGGCGATCAACTGCAGATGTAGTATGGGGACATAGATGGATCTGTGCCATATCTCAGAAATTTAAAATGGCGACCACAATATTGGGCATTGATATGAGCAGGGCATTTGATACAATCCGCAGAGACAAGCTAATGGAGATCCTCAAAACTATTCTTGACAATGACTCGATCAGAATGGTTCGAGCACTACTTATAGACACCGAGTTAACGGTGAAGATCGGACCCGTACAATCAAGATCTTTCAAAACAAGCATTGGAACGCCCCAAGGTGATTCAATATCACCTGTACTATTCATTGTCTATCTTGAAGCGGCACTAAGAGATCTGAGAAAACTAGTGAAGACTACTTCAATAACTGAAGTGATATATGCCGACGATGTAGACTTTTTGTCTCATGATAAGTCGACACTCGAAGAACTGCTGAACATTGCTCCTCAGGCACTGGAAAAATGGTTCTTAAAAGTGAACATAGAAAAAACCGAATATGTAACAATCAACCGGGAGGCAAATAGAACAGACGAAAAATGGCGAAACTCGAAAAAAGTTGGAACTCTTTTAGGAGATAGTGAAGACATTATGAGGAGAAAGATGCTATCGACTGTTGCACTTAACAAACTGCGGACCACTTGGCTACGAAACCGCGAGGTTGGAACGGCCTTACGTGCCAAATTATACAATGCTTTTATTAAACCCATACTTTTGTACAACGGAGGAACATGGGGAATATCTGAGTCTGAATCAAAATCTCTTGATGCATTCCATAGAAGACAGTTAAGAATTCTTATTGGCATCAACTGGCCAAAGAAAATCAAGAACTCCACCCTATACAATATCTGCAACAGCAGACCCGTCAGTGTGGACATTACCGAAGCACGTTGGCGCCTATTGGGCCACATTCTAAGACTCGACCAGGATGTTTATGCTAACTGGGCAATGGAATCATATTACGCAAAGGACGAAAGATCTGCGTCCCGAGGACGCCCACGAAATACATTACCTATTGTAATCTCAAAAGAACTACAACGCGTTAAAAGACAACTGAAAAATGGAGACGACCTAGATACTCTCAGGAGTATAGCATACAACCGCACATCATGGAAAATTATGACCGAAAAGATAGTCTCATATGTGGCACATGTGGGAACTTAATTAGTTTAAATTACATTATGTTCCTATGACAGTGCTAATAATAATAATATCGATTAGTCATATTGTAATTTTTATAAATTTTTTCGAAATTATTGAATATATGACACAAATGGCACTTTAAAAATATTATAATATATTTATTAATTTGTTAATATCTTTTTTTCATCAAATTTAATTAAATATTACGCACGCTATATACTATGGATTGTTCACGTTTGGTTTTCCAAAACAAAAGAAGTTATATAAGAAATGTGACCGGTTGAATACGAGCCCAGGTTGATTAGGGTCAGGGTTAGGGGTTTGGGTCAGGGTTAGTTTGTGTCAAATTGATTTCCGAACACTGAAATATAACTTGCTTCATTTTATTTATTCTCACTCCATGAATTGCTTACCTCAAATTCAGTTTTTGTATTTTCTCGTTTGATAGCGTGTACCATCAGAGAATATATAACAATCAGATAATTTTTAATTAATTGTTATTTATAAAAAGAAAAACATTTAAATCTAAAATATATTAAAACAAAACACATTTTTAATAGAACGTATATTATTAAAATGCTATTATTAAAATTCTCAGACACCGATAGAACTCTATGAATTCGCCTCAAGCCATACTTATTGCAGAGCAGAAGATCGAGAAATCTCATCACCTCGTTATAACTTCCATGGTAAACTATACTCCAGCATTAAGTGGCTAAATTGTCAACGGTCGCCGCCTTACTTTTACAGTGGTTTCACTGTTTCCGTTGACCATTAAAAAAGTTTGTCTTGAAATATGAGAGCAAGCATTCTGATTGAGGAGAGTTATTGCCATAATTCAGCACCGTTGATGACGACGATACGTCAATGTGCGGGTTGTCCAGGCTGCTAAGAGAGTCGTCTGAAGGACTTTTAAGTTGATCTTTTTAATTAGGGATTCCCCCTGAAGTTTGATCAACTTTTTCAGAATATAACAATTAGATCAATTTTAATTAATTGTTATTTATAAAAAGAAAACAAATGTCGTGAGGACACTCAATTGACTAAATTTATTGACGCAGAAATAGAGAATGAAAGAAAGTTTATGGAAAACTTTTCTTCCAAGCGAAGAAGAGAAATCACTGAAAATCTGGTAATTCGGATTTTGAATTCGAATTTTAATTTATTTCAGGTAATTTGGATTTTGTTTTTTAGTATTATGATTTTTTTTAAAATCATCAATAAGCTCAGAACATTCCCATGTATTATCATCACTAAATTTATATAAACAAATTATCATATAACAGTGAATATTCTTCCATTTAATAAGATATTCTTTTTTTCCTTTCCTATTTATTCTCATTTCATGAATTAGATCTCTCATCCGATCCCGGTTGTCTCTTGTGAGATGCTTTCGGCCTTTAACGATTTTTGTTCTTCGATTAGCGGCAGAATCCTTGTTTTCTCCAGAATTCGCTGAAATGAGCCACATTTGTGTCCAAGAAAAATTCAGAAAAGGAGCGTAGAATTTCCATGACTAGTGTGTGGCTCGCGGAGACGGACGAGAGAAAAGCAGAGAACGATAGGTCGGAACATGAGCGGATGCCGAGCCCTCCAAAAGATAACGGGAGGGTTGCCTGTCTCCAACCCATATCGTCGAAGGGGAATTGCATATGTTGTCTGATATCGATCATACTCTGATAATTGATGGATACATTTTTAATTATATTTCAGATTTAATTTTTCTATAAAATAAATAATAATTGATTTATATTGTTTTTAATCATCCTCCTATGCAGGTGTTCTCAACTGGGAGCGAATCGCCGCCCCCTAGGGGCAAAAATTTTGTACAAAGGGGCGATAATTATGTCAAAGTGAGCGATAAATATTGTCACAGTCCGTTTATGAAACACGCCGTTAATGAAACGCCAACATCAAATTAGAAAAAAAATTGATTTTGACAAATAGCTGAGGGCTGGTATTTGGGTTTAAATATATTCAATTACAAAAATTAAAATCGATGCAAGCAGAATGTGCTTTAAAACCGATTTCATAAATAAAAATAATATTTTTAAAATTAATAATTGATATTTTAGAATAATGAGAAAAAATTCTAAATGCTTCATAATGTATTAAAATGTCAAACAAGAATCTTCTGAAGGAGCAAGCCTGTCTGCACAGTTCATTTGTGATTAGAAGACCTAATTTTAGAGATTGAAACGAGAAATAGCAATGAGATCTGTCAAATATTACCCCTTCACATACCTAAACCAAATTAGCGTTCAGTATTCATTGATTTTACTTTTTCTATTAAGGTCTACTTATAAATTATTTTATGGGATTCAATGGAAAATTTAAGTTATTTCGGTACTTTTGTCGAAGTGGTCGCAGTTTTTTTAGAAGATAATTAAAATTAATTAATTTTTTTAGTGAAAAATAGATTATTTAATTTATAACCCTCTATCAATAATTTAAATGGTTATTAAAATTATTTAAAAATTTATTTAACCAATTTAGTCATTTTTAGTACGCGGCATCCAAATTCCAGGACTGTAGAAGGAATTTATGTCTTTTACAATCTGTGCAAAACATTCCTTATAGTTCTGTATTTGTTTTCGCCACATAAATTCTGAAAAAATAACTAACTAAAAAAACCTGCGAAATAAGATCCCAGATGATGTCTTACAGCTCCTCTTTGAGCTTTATTCTTGCATTTTGCACTTCCCCACATTCGTTCTACTGTCTGGGTGTGCACTCCCGTCGTTGGATCCACAAAGAATTTTCTGAATATATTATATTTCCTTACTTATGGTTAACGTTTCGTGTGTGTAGCCGTTTTCAACCAATTGATCAGTTGAATACCCTAAATGTTAATCAAATAATGCTAACCTTTCCAGCAGTCACTATAAATAATGCTTCCCACCTCGACATATCGAATTACTAGACTGAGCAGTGTTTCTCTGCTCCTATCCGCGACTGGTTGCAGAAAACACTGTTTGGTGGCTCGACAAATACCACCGAAGACCCACTGTTTTGGTAAAACTCTTCCAGAGTTGTTTTTCCGTTTGGAAAACATACTCTCGTCTACCTCCACAATCATACCAGGACCACTGAAATAAACATTAATAATACCAATTTTGCCGTCAGATCTTTTAACAAGTGCGTCCACACAGACTTCACGTAAAAACATAGCCCAATCGACATATGTATGTTCACCCCAATTGTATTCGTGATGAAGCCATTTGAAGGTATGCCTATCGTAACTCCATAAGTATATGTAGGCGATGACATCCTCAAATGGCAATCTACAATTCTCTAACCAGGTATCTAGAATTATTTGAGAGAAATTATACCTTTTTTAATAGAACATTGGACTCTACAACCAACTCTTGAGCATTTCCAATTGAGCTTCGGTCCCAAGACTAATTCCATCTGATGTCCCTTCGGACATATACGTGATTTTGAAAGGATATCCACATTTTGCAGAAAATGCACTGCATCCTCCTTACTTATTGGGAGCTGTCGGAATTTGATGTTGCATAAGTCCACAACAGAATTTTCCATGTGACCTATAGTGCCAGTTTATATCAATATTAGGTACATGCTCGCCATAATATTAAAAAAATTAGAAAATAAATTAGTAAAAAATTTAATAATATTTTAAATTATTGATAGAGCGACTTAAATAAAATATAATATATTCCACCTCAAAAATTATTAGATTTTTTAAAAGGCCTAAAAAAACTGCGACCACTTCGACTTGTTACCCTATTCAAAGCACCTAGTGTCCATTTAATGGCGTGTCCATTCTATGGACGGTCACATTTATAACTAATTAATTATTTCCAATGACGATTTGTATTAATTTATCTTTTTTTCGATATGATTTTTTGTCAATTTGATGTTGGCGTTTCATTAACGGCGTGTTTCTTTATCGGACTGTGACAAATATTGTTATTAAACGAAATGTTAAAAATACTGAATTTAAAGTTGGGTCAATTCATGGAATGAGAATAAGTGAAAAGAAAGTAAAAAAATATTTCATAAAATGGAAAATTTTTCAATTTTATATGATCATTTGCTTATATAAGCTTAGTGATGGAAATATTCGAGAACCTTTAAGGAATTTGAACTGTGGTGAACTTATCCAAAACTTCGGAAGTCCATAAAGCCAGAAAAGTAGAAGCTAAAGGCAAAGGAGGTTTGTGAGGTGCCACTTCTTGTTCTCTTCGACAGCTCAGTTATGCTCATTGTATTAAAATTTATTTTTTTCTTATGGATCTCCTATTATCATTACTTATGTTTTTATTTGCAAAAACAGTGAATTTGTACTTTTTCATCACTTAATTTAAATAATCATTTTGCTCCGTATTATAAAAGAATTGCTTAATAGTTTTTTTTAATTTAAAATATTTCTTAATGAAAACACAATTTTGCAAGAAATATTTTCCATGTTCATGAAGACTGACCGCTGTATCTTTAAAAAATGTGTCACTTAATAAAATCTTGTTTTTCGACAATTGATTAAAAAGGAATTCTGCTTTAGCATAAATAACGGGATTCGCGAATTTTTTATTTATCACATATTCTGGAGTATCATTTTGGAAAAGATGACGAGTCTCGATGCGATCCTTATTTTGCTTAGCAATCTTCGCCCTCACCTGACCAAAGAAAGAAAGCGATTCCGGACAAAGACTTCAGAGGAGTTATAATAAAATTAACACATCAGAGTTAATCCAGTTGTCAGTTATCTCAATTATTACAATAAAAAACTTCATTTAAACAAAAAAAAGTTTTATACAAAATCATAAACAAAAAAAGTTTTATAGAAATAAGGATAAATCAACTGATATGAGCAACGATTTTATACATAAGAGATAATGCATATGAAGCCAAAGCACGATTTTTGAAATTGTTGTCATTGATTTCAATATCTGATTTATAAATAAAGTCACAATACGAGAAAGCCATTTGAAGAGAATCGTAAAAAGTTCTCCTAAGTCTGAATGAATAGTTGACGGAGCTCCAATAAAAAGCATAGTAGAAGCAAAAAGAAGAGAAATCCTCACAGATCTAAAAATAAATTTAATCACCAAATCATAAACGCGTCACTATGAGTTCTAAAAGAACATATTAACTCCCCCAATATATTCGTCATCCTCTTAAATTTAAATATCAATGTAATACCGAAGAATAAACTGAAGATGACTGATATAAAGTAGCCAATGTATAAATCACTCTTTGAAAAAGAATCGGCTCATTTTCTGCTAAATTCGGCATTCCAGATTTACTATATCAAATATTATTCAATAGAATACCAATTAAATCCAGTGGCAAGAGGAAAGAATAAAAAACCAGCATTACAGTTTGACACGTATTTAACAGGCCTTTGCGGCCCAGATGAAATTATTCGGGTTTTTCCGCATTTTTTTACTGGCTTGACATTCTCTGGTAACGAAAGTGGGACAGGAGTCGACATTTCTCGAGCTGCTTTAACAAATGCCTCCAAAATTTCAAGTTTTTTAACATGATTTATATTATTTGAGTAAAACTCTTTGATTGCGACCATCCCACACTGCTCAGGGAAAATGACCAACAGACGTGTCATAATCGACACTTTTTTTGCAGAAAAATCATCAAGAGCGTAAACGTTAAACAAATGTATAACGACAATAATAATTTTGTCACAAACCTATCGTGAAATGAACAATTTGTAACCTCAAAAACTGCTTCAGGAGGTTTTTGTCTAATTATGGAGTCCAGATTTAAGAATGTGTCTTTGAATCTTTTTAGGTCGTCTTCAATCTTGAGTTCTTCAATACATTGACGAAGGTGGAGTGTTCGTCTGTTGGATGTTGGAAAATCATATGCTTCAAAACTGTCATCGCTATCGAGTGCAAAGTCGTCCGAAATGTCATTTTCATAATTTTTGAGAACGTTTTTGTCATTCTCGTCATTTTCTTTTATACAATATTCCAATTTTTGTTCAAATGAATTGTTAAAGAGCTGCTTTAGCTCGACTAAACGACTATCATTTTGTAGATGTGAAGGAATTTCAAATTGTGGAATTTCTCCTGAAGGATCCAATTTGTTAAAAAACAGATTCAGAATTGTTATTATTTGATATTGAGTTATTTCAACATTCGTCTGGAGCCCACGATTTACACAAATTAAAAGTCCTTCCTTTAATTCTACAGTTTTATTAAAATTGTTTTGATAAAATTCGTTTTAAAATACCTTTCGAATTAATGCCAAGTTCTTCATTAGACAGACATCCAAGAGAATGAGAGAGGAGTCTACACATATAATTCTGATGTTCCATAGAAGCATGTTTTAAAAATGATTCATTTCCCAACAGAGTTATAACGTCCTTAACAAACTAAAAACAGTGAACGAATCTCAAAACTTTTATCAGCAGCTCAGAACGAAAAACTTCCGAGATGATTATTGCAACTAAATTCCGCACAACCACATTCTAAAAAATCACAGAAACTGAAAAACTGAAAAATAGTTCCATTGAAAAAAAGCTTTAATCAAAACGTGATTTTTGAAAAACTCAGAATGCCCTAAATTGGCCAAAAGTTCACTCCAGTTGTTCAAGCTTTGAATAAACTTTAAAAAATATAAAAACTTGATGTTTTGAATCAAAACCATTCGGAAAAAGTCCTCGATATGAGAATTGCTCATTTCAGCAATCAGACGACCAACCTTCAGATAATTTCCATCCTTTAAAAACAAGGGAAACATAAAATGTTCCCAAACTAAATCTGAAAAAGAAATTACAGAATTAACCTGAATATGACAAAGAGCAGATTAATCCGACCATTGCAGCCATTTTAGACAATTTCTCATCCCCGGGATTATAATCTATAGATACCAATGATTTGCAAATTGCCGAAAAGAATATTTCACTACGAAAAGATTCACTAAAATAATAAAAACATTTAAAACGGAATATCATGTTTGAATTTATTGGCCATTTTATCCGGAAAATACAAAATAAAATTTAATTTCTGGTGAAATTGCTGGTCAGGTTCGAAAAGATTTAGAATTAGATTTGTAATACATTCCTGGTCGTCGATCATTGAACTTAAAATGAAATAAGTGTCCCATTTGGAGTACTATTGTTTTATATAAATTAGGTTAACCAGTGATTACAAATTGAGTTTGATAAAATAAGAAAATTATTACAAGGATATAAAAATTTAAAAAATTTAAAAATTCTTTTTTCTAAAAACTTTAATTGAATTGAGCATGTTGTGATTATTTTGACCAAAAATAGAATAAATGTATAATATTCATTTGAATTAATATTTTTTGACACAAAAATAATGTTTTCGACACGTTTTAATATATCCTTGAATTCTTCAATTGAAAATTTCCAGATTAAACATCTTAAATCGGCAAATACAGCCTGCACAGAGTCATCGTTGCACATAATTATTTTATAATTAAATTTAAATAAAATTAATAAATAATTTTAAAATAAAAAAATATTTTCACGTTATTTGTTTTGTTGTTTATTAATGACTGAGGTGGAGTGTAAAATCACCATTCCGTAATCAATTTCAGTGCTTTATTTTAGATATTGGCCTACAGGGAAACACTCCTATCTCTGCTTAATAGAGAAAGAAGTCTATTTCCACGGCTCGGCAGAAATATTGTCTGTTTTTGGCCAAGTCTCGTGTTTTGGGGCAAAAATTGACAATTCATGGACGAATATAACAATGCTAACTCCCCATCAGCTACTCAAAATTTCCAATACAAAAAACGACGATCAAATAATTAATCAACAAATATTAATCGACAATCAAATACCCAATAATTTAATTTACGAAATATTGAATTTCGTTTCTTCAATTAAAAATTATTCATTGGTACTTTTCGCGCCAAAAAACAATAATTTATTACAAGTTTGTTCACGTTACAGTTCATATATACAAAAAGATGCTTTAAATGATTATAAAATGGTTTTTTATTTAACTGAACATATTTTTAATGATTGGAATATACTTGATGATACATTCCCATATTATAAAAATGTGGCTGACGAAATATTACAAATAAAATATTCAAAAAAGATTGTTTTGTTTTCTGGTGGTGCAAATGTTGGGAAGAGTACATTATTGAGATATTGTGCCAATCGTGTTATCTCTGAACATGGCAGTGTTCTTGTGGTCGATGCTGACATTGGACAAAAAGAATTTAGTGTTCCTGGATCTATGTCAGTTGCCAGACTGAATGTGCCTTATTTCGGTTTTCCCAACAAAATGAACAATTTTTAGGCCAGTCGTTCAATAATGAGATTACTGGGATTAGGACTATTTATTATGGGAGTTGTCGCTGTGATTCGACCAGGAGATACCTTGATTGCCTGGAATATTTAGTTGGACCTTTGATGGAGGAGTGTGGAGTCGTTCTTGTCAATACAATGGGATTTTCTTGTGGTTTATTTGGATTTTAATTTATTTAGGAATTGGAGTTCCTCTGATGGCAGATATTATTAGAATATGTAATCCAACATTGGTTTTTCAGCTTAATTCTGGTACCACAAGAACTGACATGAATTTCCCTCCATTAAATCAAGAATTTATTAATACTTCAAGATCATTGAGATTAGGAATAACGAAAAATATTATAATAAATTATAAATTAATAGAAATTAATAAAATCAACTCATATAGGTTATTTTTCTAAATTATTAATTTTAGATCAAAAACATTTTTCAGTAACAGTGCATTTAGAGAGCTGTCTACGTTGAGCTATATTTTCAGACAATCGACTAAACTTCCTATTTCCCGCCTTATTTTTACGACTCCTCCACTTCGGTTTGATTTTCAGAGTGTTTGTCTTTCTATTTATGAAACAAATCTTGGTTCAATAGATCAGGTATTGAAGCATTTTTATATTTATAAGTATTTACGTGCATTCAACGGTACATGGATTGCACTTTGTAAAGTGGATAATGAAGAAGTTGATTATTTTTTTAATTTTAGATCCAAAAAGTTGAAAATTTGCCAGGAATTGTTGATTCGAATATTTTATGTGACTGTCTTGGATTTGGTATAAATAAGTCAGGATTATTTTTAGGAATTGTTTGGTACATTGATGTGTCTAAAAAGTGTTTTTATGTGATATCTCCGGAATCTGATGTTGTGGCATCTCAAGTTAATTTATTATTTCGAGGAGTTGAGGATTTTCCGCAATCACTAAGAGTTGAATCGACTTCTCCTGATAAAACAGTTCCATATATTTCAAAGCATTTGTCAATACCCGGAGATTCTTCTTTATTTCGTATTTACTGACTTTTTTTCGTATTTACCTACTGTCTCTTTTTTATATGAGTAGTTGATATGCTAATAATGTCACTATAAAGAATATTATTTCTGAGTTTTTGAGACAATAAACGCGTTTGTCATTTAAAACGTTCTAAAAAGATTTATTTTGTGAATAATTATATTAAATCCTAATGAAATTCACAGTTGGCATATTTTAATTACGTTTGGCAATTTGTTGGGAAAATCTTTTACTTATTGACAGAATTTTATTGAGAGTGTCGTTTTCGATGGTCTGTGGCCATTTGATACCCACGATTTTTCTAATTGCTTTCTATGAAAAGCGTCTAGTCTGTGAAGGTCCATTTCTATGAAAAGCGTCAAAGTTCCCGAGTTGTATAACAGGATTGGACGCACGCTTCCTCTCTGCCTGAGGGATGATTACGCGAGAATTGGCGACCGATTCAAAACCGGTGACGATCTTGAAGACATTCTCAAACGAGCGAGGAACAAGACTGGATGGAAAAGACTGACTGGGAGGATAGTGGAGAGTACGTCATGAACGAAAACTTAGGCACTTTAATGCTTATGACATCCATCTCATCATTAATATTCAATGTTAAAATCAGTTGATTCAATAGATTTTGATCAACAATTTCTTTTCTCGAATTTTTAGTGTTATAAGTTTTGACATGGCAAATTTCAAGATGCGGTCATGTAAACATCTGGTTGATTAATTCCAATAGTATTATGATTTTTATTTTCGGAAGTACTAACTAACTAATTTTATTGAATTGTTGGACCATAACCAAATCATTAATAACTAAATATAAAAACGGAATAATCTAGTTATTAAGTGCAGGCTCGCAGGATTAGAGACAATTCCCGCGTAAAACAGCCAGCGAGATCCTCTGAATAAGGAATATAAATTCCTTGGGATCTCTGAAATCTTTTCCTTCTAAAAGACCGATCACTCGCGTGGGATGCGACTTCCACGAATGTGTTGAGATTCCAATATCTTATGGTGTGCATCTAGTGCAGATAATTCATAACCCATTGAGTAATTGGTGTCTGAATACTAATAAATTTAGTGAGGATAAAAAGGAAAAAATAAAATTGAAAAACTTTTCAATATTATTTGACAAATCACAAATATTATGGTATGATTATACATAGGAACCAGTAAAAAATTTAAATCAAGTAAGCTTAGACAAGATTTTGAAAATAATAATCATGCAACTAAACAACAGAATTTATATCTGTCAAATAAATTAAGAACTAATACACTTAACCCTCTTCACATTGCCACGAAAAAAACAAAATATTTCATGGCAATAAGCGGGGTGGCATTATAACGCGTCCTCGCTAAAATTAATTAAACATAAAATATTTAATATTTATTAAAAAAACTCCACAATCGTTGACTGTCTATAACTATTTTTTGGACAATCCCGATATTCCCTTTTAATATGTTTAATATATTGTAAGCTTTTTTCCGACATCCTTTGAGTAAACTCGATCCCACGCAGAATAACTTCGAATGCATTAGCTATTTCACTTTCAGAAGGTCTTTTTTAGTAAAGTCTTCTTTTATGTCTTCTTCATCACTGTCATTGATTTTTCGAAGTGTAGACAATATTTGCTCTTCAATATTACAGTATGTTTTAGCATTAGTGCCCATTTAACCATATTCGTTGAAATCCATCTCATCATTAATATTCAATGTTAAAATTAGTTGATTAAATAGATTTTGATCAACAATTTCTTTTCTCGAATTTTTAGTGTTATAAGTTTTGACATGACAAATTTTGCTTTTACAATCTTTAACATCAGTCAGAGATTGTGTCAATCGTCTATTCAAGATGCGGTCATGTAAACGTCTGGTTGATTAATTCCAATAGTATTATGATTTTTATTTTTGAAAATCTTCAATATGTTCAGAACAGTTCAAATTTCTTACGCGTTTTCATGTATTATCATCACTGTATTTAAATAAACAACTTATCAATAAACGTGGAATAATTCTTTAATTTCATCAGATATTCTTTTTGTTTCTTTCAATTTGTTCTTACTCCATGAATCGCTTCAACCTCAAAGTCAATATTTGTTTTTTTTTCATTTTATAGCATACAATCAGAGTGTATTTTTTCTGTGACAAAAATAAAAATAGAAAAATTGATAAAAAGCGTAAAAACTACCACCTTCAGCCAATTTGGGAAATAATTCTCGTTACTCGAATGATTTCTAACATCAAATTGATATGGATTTATAAAATATATGGATTCCAATGTTATGTCTTCGCTTAAACCGATGCATCCATCCATTTGAATATTTGAAATCCATAATTCCTAAATCTTTTCCAAATTTTTTTGCTTGTTCCGTAATATTTCATCATTCAAAACAATATTTTGAGACCTTTTGTTTACAAACCAAATCAAAAGAGCTTCCTCCAAATCCAAATGCTTCCCAGATTTAGTGTGCTTAGCTTTTGAGTTATAATCATTTAAGTTTTCTAATTTCTCTCTGTGTCGTAGTATTTCACAAACAGTCCTTCTTTTGACAAATAGTCTCCATATTTTTGAGAAGTGATCAGCAATTTCCTTATGAGTTTTATGTTTATTATTGTTATGATATTCAAGTATTTCGTTTTTATGCTTAAAATTAAGAGATAGTCTTCTACAGATTTCACTATTTACCATTCTCTCAATTTAAGTGCTAATATCACGTAACCTATAACCGGTTAATTTAAATTTTAAAATAAAAATACAGAAGAGTGATGTTGATTATTTTTCTTCTTCCAATCTTCGTCTCTTATGCCCAACTATCATAGTCGGTACATAGATGTATACACGTTATAAGTCTCAAAGCAATAATAAATTAGTGTAATTTATACGACTTAAAAATAATAATTTAAAAATTTGAATGGCTTTATATCGGATAAGGCACATAATTTGGCGTGGCAATAACTGAGTGGCAGGGTTTGGCATTATAAAGAGAAATTCAAAGAAGAACCAAAAAATGTTGTGGCTATAAGCGGAGTGCCATTATAAGGGGATAGGATTATAGAGGGGTTTAAGTTTACTTATAATAACAATAAACTAATTAACAAACGTGGAACGCTTTTACCTACAAATGTGAAATTCTATTCTACGTTAATTTCGCACAATTCTAGAATCAAAAAGACACAAATTGAGAAAATAATGAATATTATCCGTAAAAATTGGGAAAAAATTATAAACTAAAATTGTATTTGGTATATAGTTAAGCCTACAAATAGGTCAGAAGCAACATGAGATCCCATTAAACTGTCAACAAGAAATTTGCAAGGGCTATACTCAAATAAATATTAATTGGATGTAATTTCGTATTTTTTAAGTAATTTTTTTTTCTAATAAGGTTAAAAACGTACCATCCTCAGCAAATTTAGGCTGCTATCCTATGTTAATAATTGTCACCGGTTTTGTGTGATAGCACGCTGAGAACGAGGCACCTTGCACTACCTCTTACATGCTTTATCCTGTACTCCTCGCATAATCGGGAAATTTTTTCGTTGACAAATTCCTTTCCATTTTTCGTATGAAAAATTAAGGGTTTTCTAAACATTAATATTTTTTTATTTATTGCGTTGGACACTTCCCGATCATCCATTCCACAGTATTCAAACCAAAACCAATGCATAATTTTCGTTCTCTGTGCATAATGACGTAAATCCGTTAGATCGAAAATTGATCTAATATTAGACTAAATAGTGATACCTTTCTCTCACTCTATAGGCTCTTATAACCTTAATTATTGGCATGGTGTTCATAAGCTTTCTTGCCTGACATTGACAACAGGATTTGAGAACAGACATAACCCCACTTCTACAAGATCCATAAACAGTATCTTAAAGAAGAAAAAGCAGTTTGTCTCGTCCATGTTGCCCTTTAGTTAGATGGAGATTTTTGATAAATATTTTCTTTTCTTCTACCTTCTCAAAGCTAAGGTACGTAATAAGATCTCGGATATGTTAAAATAAACTATGTGTTTCGGAGAGTCGGACAATCTGAAGAATGATGCCGTCCTACTAAAATTCGAATCAATGTGATTCTAAGCTACCCCATCTGGAATACATCATCTTTAAGAAACGCTATAATTTCTTTATTTGTCTATAACGTCAATAATACAAACTTCATAACACAAAATTATGTTAGTGCAATTACTCATGTCAAATGAAAAAAAAGATACGCGTTCCATGACTTATTTTCCCCATTTTAATGTGCTATGATAAATTGCCGATCATTCATTCCACTGTATTCCAGACGTATCGACATTATGGAAACAAATATTCTGCAATTCCTGACATTAGTATATTTCTCGCGCTATTCCATTAAATTGGTTTGGATCGGCTCAAGGAATTTTGAATGATTCACACATATTATTGTTGAAAAAGGAATTCATGTAACTAATTTCTCAACCCAGACACTTCCTCTTAAGAATTGAAATGTCATCATTTTATCGTACCTCTTGAAATCTCGAGAAAATATTCCACTCGGTTCCAGTTGAGCGTTGAATCAAGAAGTTCCAGAGTGACTGACAGATGATCTGGTTTAGTTTTCTATTGTGCTAGGAGCATTTAATTTCGTTATGACATGCGACTGAGTGGCAGGCAAGATCGTCGGTCTGTACCGCGCATCAAAATTAGTGTCTTGTCAATAGGGATAGAACGGATAATAAAGAAAGCAACTATACGAGGTTTTTAACAAAATTGGAAACAAAACAACGAAATTTATATTTTTGCAATAAATTAAGAATTAATATTTTGAAAAACAGTGATTTTGCTTCTAAATCTTTTAAATCCATGAGAGATTGTGTCAATTGTCTATTTAAAATGGGGTCATGTAAACATCTGGTTGTTTAATTCCGAAGTAGAAAGATAAGTATTGTATGATTAAATGTGAAAAAAGAGAGAATAATTCATTAGCCAAAAAGGTTTCAAAAAAAATGTTTCGTTCTCACGAATAATATTTTTTATTTTATCAATTTGTGTCAAATTGATTTCAGAACACTAAAATATAACATAAAATGGAATCTTACATTTGTAGAAGATAAACGCTTTTGATGATTGCTATCCAATTTTTTGATTTAGAGGTATTTAAATTTAATTTATTTCGGGAATTAAGATTTTGTTTTTTAGTATTATGATTTTTATTTTCAATATCTCCAATAAGTTCAGAGCAGTTCAAATTTGTTATGGGTTCCCATGTATTATCCTCACTAAATTTATATTAACAAATTATCAAATAACAGTGAATAATTCTTCCATTTTATAAGATATTCTTTTTGCTTTCTATCTATTTTTCTCACTCAATAAATCGTTTCAACCTCGAATTCACTATTTGTATTTTTTCGTTTGATAGCCTGTACCACCAGAGTGTACTTTTTCTGTTACAAAAAGTAAGAATAGAAAAATTTGATAACAAGCTTAAAAACTACTATCTTCAGCCAATTTGGGATATAATTCTCGTTACTCGAATGATTTCTGACATCAAATTAATATGGTGTTATAAAATATTTAGCTCGGCAGCTCGCTTCGCTCACCGCGACCTAGCTCTTGCGGAGGGCCGTTTTGTTAAACAACTATAAGTCTATGTAGATATATAAAACGACCTGGTTTGATATAACCCTATTCTAATGCCTGTTGATAAACGATACATGGATAAATTTCGACTTTCCTTGACATACATGGATAAATTTTCTCTTCTGCTTACCCTTGAGCACCCCACATACAACTGTCCATCGAAAAAACGCTCGCTCTCCAAAAATATGCCAACTACCTTTAATAAATATCCCTGGGCCTTGTTTATTGTCACTTCAAAACATATCTTTACGGAAATAGCAGCCTTTTAAAACTTATCTTTAAAGGAAACATATGAACTAACAGACACACCAGATAAATAGCACATTAAATAGATAACAATAAATTAATTAAGTCGGCAAAGAAGCAGCAAGCTACGAAACAGCACGGAACGAATTGAGAAAGTGACAGATTAACAGTTTTAATTTAATACTTTAAGCTCAGCTTTTTTTTCTTCAGTTCTGTTTTCACCCTTGCGTTATCCATTGACATAATTATTTCTCAATAATAAAAAAATTAGGGGAAGAAGTGTACCGAAAATAAATTCAATCTATACAAAAAACTTAAATAAAAATTGAAAAATATTTCTAAACGCGCGAAAATGATTATCATAATCTTAAGCTGCTGATGATCGAGAAGCCGTTGCCCCTCAGGATCGCAATGGATATTCTTTGGAACAACCATTGCTTCTCCCGAGGCTCTCTCCGTCTTCTCGAGATCAGATTCCCGATTTTAACGACGAGTTCAAACGATTTTTGGCTCATGGCCCCGGAGGTTTCTACAGATATTGGGGAGAAGATAAAGTTGTCCAGCAGGTTGGAATATTTCTGAACTTTATGTACCTCAGCTTTCTCAGCGGCTGAGCCTGGACTGATCGCGGAGTCAACTATATTGGTCTTTGAGAAGGTGTCTGTGCACGTGGAGTCCCACGCGAGGCATTTCCCATTACTCCACGGGAAAATGGTGACTCCATCTGGGCGTTTACCGTCTCCACGGTCAAGCCCAACGGGTTCCAGTTCTGTCGGGAATCCAGCTGCTTGTAACGCAGCCGAAATAGTCTCGTTGATAGCGGAGTGTCTGGGAGCACGGCCAGCACTCCTTCTGCATGACAGGGGATGTAGTCCTTTGGTATCGACTTTACTCCCACATCGGCATTGGCCCCCCGAACAGACATTAAGTCCCAAGCGCATTGCTACGCCAATCCTCACACAGTCATTATCGAGAAGGGTTCCAGATTGGGAGCAAGGGAGGGCATTAAGCCACGCCCCACTTTCAGGTCTGGCAGCGGCACCGAAACAAGCGAGGCGATGCTGATCCAATGTAGGTCTAAATAAATAGTTAATATTTATACGAAAATTCTTCTAATTGCCCTGTCAATTGATTGTCAATTGTGTTAATAATTGTGCTAATTGTGCTAATGTTATTATAATTGTTAAAGTGTTTTTAAAAATTATAAAATTGCACATTTTAATCAAGGTCGTGGAATCTGTTAATTGCACACCTTAAGTTTGATTCATAATCGATAATGATATAATGGCATTTAATTTTAAAAAAAAATTTAAGAAAAAATATGGAAGGTATAAATATACCGCATAATTGCTGTCGAGGATATTCACGTTGTTCATTTTAACAAAATGCAAAAAATAATTTTTTGGCGAGAAGGTATTAAGACCTCGTCATGTGAGTCGGACACGTGCTTGTTGTTCATATTAACCAAAATAAAAATTTTTTAAATTTTTTGGCTAGAAGGTTTAAGGCCCTCATAATGTAAGTCGATAACATAAATTAAAAATTAATATTTGGAGAAACAGTAATTTTGCTTCTATGCACTTTAAAATTCATCAGAAATCAGAGATTATGTCAAACGTCTATTAGAGATGATGTCATGTAAATATCTGATTGATTAATTCCAGAGTAGAAAGATAATTATTCTATGATTAAATGAGAAAAAAAGTTATTCATTAGGCAAAAGGATTTCCAATTATATCTAATTAAAATTGATTCGACTGATCAGAAAATTAATCAATAGGACTGGACACGTATCTTGTAAAGATTCCAATGTCATCTTTTGCTGCTTTCGACTGTTTTGTCTTAAAATTATATTATTAGATTAATACAATTTAACAAAAACAAATATATTATCATTCTCACGAATTATATTTGTTATTTTATCAATCTGTGTCAAATCGATTTCAAAACACTGAAATATAACATAAAATGGAATCTTACATTTGTAGAAGATAAACGCTTTTGATGATTGCTATCCAATTTTTTGATTTTAGAAGTATTTAAATTTAATTTATTTCGGGAATTAAGATTTTGTTTTTTAGTATTATGATTTTTATTTTCAAAATCTCCAATAAGTTCAGAACAGTTCAAATTTGTTACGGGTTCCCATGTATTATCCTCACTAAATTTATATAAACAAATTATCAAAAAACATTGAATAATTCTTCCATTTTATAAGATATTCTTTTTGCTTCTTTCTATTTATTCTCACTCCATGAATCGCTTCAACCTCGAATTCAGTATTTGTATTTTTTCGTTTGATAGCGTGTACCATCAGAGAGTATTTAACGACAAGATAAATTTGAATCAATTGTTATTTATAAAAAGAAAAAATTTAAATCTAAAATATATTAAAACAGAACTCATTTTTAACAGAACGTGAATTATAAAAATGCTAAATTTTAACGGTATTTTTTCGCATATATTGTTTATACACAGTGCAGATAGAAAGGGTAAAGTGTTCCCAATAATCCCGTTTTTTCTGTTAAAAATATAAGGATGGAAAAATTGACAGAGTATGGTAATTACTACTGTACTTAATGTAAAATTGTATTTTGTTTTGAATTAAATTTCAAGAAAAAATATCCGAAGTCAAATATAGATTTTATCCTAGGATATCTTTTAAGTCATAACTAGGGCAATTTTTTGCCTAAAATGCCTTTTTGCACCAAAAGGTCTATTTATTTAAATAATTAATTTAAGCTATAATTTAATTAAAATAGATTTATCTACAACGAGTTATAAATGCCTTAAATGCTTAAAAAATTGTTAAGGTCCTAAAAATTTTTTTAAGTCCTAAAAATTTTTTTAAGGTCTTAAAAATTTTTAAAATAAATTATTTTTAAATGTTACAAAAAAATATTTTAAAAATAACAAATTAGGCACGCTATAAATTACTTTTTTGTGTTCAAATGCCACGTGTACGTTCTACAATAAAGTCTAAAGCTCTAAAAGCCTATGAAACTTACGTAAAAGAATTCACAGTGATTAAAGGCAGTCTATATTGTAAAATATGTATGATCTACGTCAATGCATCAAAAAAATATTATATTGATCAGCATAGACAATCTACAAAACATCTAAAGCTTTTGAGTAATTAAAATTATTTTTTTTAGATAACAATGAAGGATTCCAACAATCCTTAGATTCCCTATTCAACGGTCAAACCGAAACGGAAGACTTTCAGAGTATGCCGATGGAAGTTGCCAAAGCCTTTCTGAAGCAAACATTCCTCTTCATAAGCTCAATAATCCAAGCTTAAAGGGATTGTTTGAAAAATTGAATATTCGCTTCCTTCCAGTCAGCCTGTCGCAATTGTATTCCTGCAATCAGTGAACAAAAATTATCCAAGTATAAAAGTGATCTAAGGTTAACAAATGATTAATTTTTAGATCTCAAAAGATTTTTATGGTTGTTGACGAGGGTGACGTAAATGGACAGAAGTTTGTAGTTGTTCTCATTGGGAATATCGCTTATCCAGAGAAGACCTATTTAATTTCGTGTGAACCTTTATATGAATCTGTAACTGCTAACACAATTCTTCAGATTATCGATGAAGAGATTAAAAAATTCGAGATTATACGCAATAATTTTCTAATCTTATTGCGACTATAAAGACATCAATAGTGAAAAACAAAACTAGAAAAAAAATGTTTTCTACAATTGGTTATCCGCCCGACGTCATCATAACTAGATGGGGTAGTTGGCTGCAAGCAGCATACTATTATGCAAATAATTTTGTATCAATTGCTGAAATTGTGGAGAATTTCAAAGACGACGGAATATTAGTTAAAAAAGTAAAACAAGCAATTGAATCGCCAACCTTAAGAAAAAGTCTAATGGAAATAAATGAAAATTATCAGATACTTAATCAAATATTGAAAAAAATGGAATCCACAAGTTATACAATAAATGATGCACATTCAGATCTTTGTTTGTTAAAATTTCCGTCTGATAATGCAGAAATAAATGAATACATACAAAAAGATTACACAAAAATGACATAGAATCAATTATAGAAATGGAGAAAAGTAATATCTCCCCTGAAGAATATGGACTAATAAGAAAATGTCAGTGTACATCATCAACCGTTGAAAGAGCATTTTCTATGCTTAAAAAATTAATTACTAAAGATAGAGGTTTCAATGCGGAAAATGTCAAAAATTATTTAATACCTTACTATAACAAATAATTTTTTACGACTTTTTGATTTAATACCTTATTAAAATGTGCCTAAAAATGTAGAATAAAGTCCTAAAAATTAAAAATAAAGTCCTAAAATGCCTATTTTTAAGGTCCTAAAAATAAATTTTAAGTGCCTGAAAAAATTGCCCTAGTCATAACGATTTACGAAAATTATATTTAAATGTAATTTACAAATAACTACAACCACCGAATGAACATTTATCCATCGCCTCATTTACAGAAATCTTGAGAAGGAACCATGGGTCTACCGGCCCTAAAACTCCAGCACCCGCCCTCATAGAAATTGTGTCGGGACTAGGGAGCAGCAGCGGACAAAAATGAGGACCCTTCTTAGAGATGCTGAGATCAACTGATTAATTAGTGATCTTGGTTCTACTAATAATAATCTACGAATAATTCACCGACGCCTGTTGATGAAAACAGCCCGACAGCATTATACTTCCTTCCCTGTGTTTTATGGTGGGCATGGTGCATGTTGGGTTATACGCATGATTGGCTTTATGCCAAATTGAAGACGTGTACTTCAATCTAAAAAGTTGTATTTTTGATTCATCCGGCAATAAAATAGTGTCTATGAACTTATTTTCTTTATTTTCAAAGATAGTTGTCATATTTAATTCGTGTAGAAATCTGTATTTTTTTAATTTATAGGACAGGGTAATCACATCCCACGCTTCGGTACCGGGTGTTAAATAGAATTAGGTTCGAGCGAAGGATCTTTAGAATACGGGAAAAATGCATCTACAAGGTAAACCGTGTTTGGTTTTGTAGCTAGATTAGCCGCTTCAGAGTGAAATCAAAAAAGAAATTCGTGAATTTAAAAGTTCACGGTTAAAGCAGGCCTGCAGACAAGTTGACGCCCGCTTCCCGGACTTCTGGAAACAGTTGAAAAACCTATCGGGGAGAGGAAAGGCAAATTCAGTGCGGTTTAAACGCTCTGATGAAACCCAAGTCTCGGACCCGGTTGAGGTGGCAGAAATATTTTCAACACACCTTAATGACATCTTTGGAAACACGGAAGTCAGTTCGTGAATACATCGTCCTTTGATACAATCCAACAGATATATTCGAGGGACAAGCGCTGCCTATCGTTTTGTACAAAGCATCAAAATTAGTGTATTATCAATAGGGGTAGAACGGAATTTATAGAAGATGAACAAGTTAAAGACTTACAAATTTACAATGGCCATACACTTGTACGAAATCGCCGATCTAAGAATAGCCAGATCATCAGGATGAGTGTTTTTGAATACGACAATCTCTACACACAGAGGACAAAGATTTCTAAGTAGTTCCGGTGAAGAGATAAGCAAATAATCTCGGGCTCAGAACTATTTGTGCCTCCTAGAGTCAGCTTGTTTTGCTCTCTTGCGTTTGAGACCAGTGGTGTCATTGCTAAGCATGCACGTGCGCTTCAGTCGGAGATCGGGGCACAGATCTCCTTTAGAATTAATGGACTTTCAGATTTCCAGGCACAAGATAATGCTCGATGCCATGAACATATTTGTCCAAGTAACATCCCAAACAAATGACCGGGCTTTCGAAATAAAAAGATTGTCGTTCACTCTGGTCGTTTGTCGTCACCATGGTCGAGTTTGAGTGGTTCGAGAATAGAAGAAAAATATTATTATGATTTAAAACTTATCAGAATCAATGATATGGTATAAGATAAATTTTTTACAAAATTCTTCAGATTGTATTCACTGTAAAAAATATCTTTTTACTTAAAAGTAATAATTGTCATTAAAAAATTAATTAATTTAATAATTAAATTAAAATAGGAATACTAATGCGAAATAAAATACGAATAAATAAATAAATTCGAAGATTCAATGATAAGGGTCTCGATTGATCGCTTAATTTCAGTAAAATCTGCAAAAAACTAAGATGAATGAAAACTCTGTACTTTCGGTCAGAATTTTAAAATTAAATTAGGTGGGACCTTTAAAAATAGCCCCCGTCTCTTTTGACGAGGAAATAGAGGAATTATTTTTTATTGCATTAAAACAATAATACTTACTCTATACAAAAACAATTTGGCGCGAGCCCGTTTCTTCGGAGTTTGAAACATGTGATACGTTATTGTTCCAAAGTAAAATTACAAAAATGTTATAGAGGTGGATCAAACCACACACCACCACACGAATTCAGAGTGTTTAAGTTTATTGCTATCACACCACATGTTGATCGTTTTCTGCGTGGACAATGTCTGATTTCGATAAACCAATATATTGTAACTTTCTCCAGTTTTCAGATTATAGGAGAGTCTAACAAAATATCCACTCAAGACGCAATCCAGTTCAGGGGCCTCCAGGAGTCTTTTCTTTATGTCATACGACGGAAAATTTTTGATAAAAACTGTCACGCCGTCCGAATCACGTTTTATGATGAGTATTTTTCCTCATTATACAAAAGTATTATTTTTATTTAAAATTTGTAGAAATTCGGTGAAAATAGCAGCTCACTGGTGCCCCAATTTTACGGGTTTTACAATTTCATGGTTGACTGTCTTTCGGTTTTTAGAGATTTTCCAATAAAACACCGTTTATAGTCCTGATAAATATTCTTCCTGTCGATGTCGAAATGCATCAGGTTTTTGATTTAAAAGGAAGCAAATACCTTCGAAAATCTAAAAAAAACCCACAAAAAAATCTTAAAGATCTCGATTTTTACGAACTGCACCCACGGGGGTTTTTTCTTAGCGAAAGAGACCACTCTCGTTTATTCGAAATACTTTCTGAAGATAGTCTGGTTATTTTAATTTACTGATTGAACCAAGTTTCTGGAAAGTCTAGATGTAATCGACTACAGCCTTCTTTTGGGAATCCATTATGTCGTCCAAGTTGTTTTCGTTCATTATTTTTACCAAGTCAATCATTCTTATTCCGAAAATGATATGTGTTTTGATATTTTTAGCTTTTGAAAAAGACTTCTGCAGAATTGTCTAAATACGGTGTTAAGGCGTACCCAGCTACTTTAAGTCCAGTCATACTAATTATGGGGATTATTGACATTCTACAAAAATTCGGATTAAAAAAAATTTGAAAAAGCTATTAAGTCTGTTTTAGTCTTTTTATCATGTAGATTTATCTATCTGTTAACTCTCCAAATGATTATCGTGAAAGATTTCTAAATTTCATAAAAAGTGCAATTAAAGTAATTCCTGATAAAAGTTCCGATTTTGATTGTATCTACTTACAAACATTATTTCTAGGTCAAAAAATTGATTTGTTTAATTCGCCGAAAATTCAATTTTTCTCTGATTCATCATTTTGTAGAGGGTTTATTTATTTAATTATTTTTAGCTCACTTAACAATATTTCTTCTAGTATTTTTGTCATTAAATTGTAGCATCAATGACACTTAATCGAAATAACCATAGCTATTGTCAAGAAAATTTACAAAATAAATTTGAATCCATTTCGTCTCGTGCGACACTGACTTGTTAATATGATTATTTATTTTTCTGTAGCTCTGGGTCTAAAGATAAGTACGTTTAACGAGGCGGGAAACGTTTCTACCAAAAATTTGTTCACTAACTAGTTTACTAACTATTTTTATTTCAATAAAAAGTATTACAATAACTTGTATAAATGTTTATCAAGTCTAATTAAGCATTTCGATAATTTTAAATGTTGGGCGGACAATTATTGTATATCATTTTGCAACATTGGAAGTTTCTGTTTATTTATTCAATTAATTATATAACTGAAAATGCAATAATCTCAACTCTTGACGTGTAGTTGTACTGTAGAAAACAATATGAATTTTAAAAATAAAAGATTATGAATTTAATAAATTAACATATCTTATCATTAGATTATTCAAATTATTTTACTTTTGGTTTTTGATAAATGATAAAAATCAAAATCAAAAGCATCCCTCAGACTTCTCTAGACAGAATAATCACTTAAGTCAACAGTTATATAATGGAGGCTCGTGTTATGTCACTTCCTGAACATCACAACAATTATACGAAGGGAGTTGACAAGACACGCTTAGAAAAAAAGATTCAACTCAAGAAGTCGGCCCATTCAAACATGAAAACTAAGATTATGCTTAAGGCGTTGAACCAGGAAGTAAGAAACAGTGACTTTAAAAATCAAAGATCCAAATAATCCTAAATACTCTTTCCATGAATAAAAATAGTTCGACGGAATAAATTTGCAAGGCCATTCGGGAGACGGCCTTTTGTGAGAAAAGTCTATTGGAGGGTGACTACACCAAAAAGAAGCTTAGCAATTTTCGGAAGTTCTAAGTGACAATCTCACCCATTTTTATATTTACAAGTATTTACGTGCATTCAACGGTACATGGATTGCTCTCTGTAAAGTGGATAATGACGAAGTTTATTATTTTTTTAATTTTAGATCAAAAAAGTTGAAAATTTGTCAGGAATGGTTGATTCGAATATTTTATGTGACTGTTCGGATTTGGTATAAATAAGTCAAGATTAGTTTTAGGAATTGTTTGGTACATTGATGTGTCTAAAAAGCGTTTTTATGTGATATCTCCGGAATCTGATGTTGTGGCATCTCAAGTTAATTTATTATTTCGAGGAGTTGAGCATTTTCTGCAATCACTTAGAGTTGAATCCACTTCTGATAAAACAGTTCCATATATTTTAAAGCATTCGTCAATACCCGAAGATTCTCTTTAAATTCGTATTTACTGACTTTTTTTCGTATCTATATACTGTCTATTTTTTATATGAACAGTTGATATACTAATAATGTCATTATAAAGAATATTATTTCTGATTTTTTTAGACAATAAACGTGTTTGTCATTTAAAACGTTCTAAAAGATTTATTTTGTGAATAATAATATCAAATTTTTATGAAATTCACAGTTAGCATATTTTAATTACGATTGCTAATTTGTTGAGAAAATCTTCTTTTTATTGAGAGAATTTTATTGAGTGTCATTTTTGTCTGAAGGATGATTACGCGACCGATTCAAAACCGTTGACGATCGTGAAAACATTCGCAAACGCGCGAGGAACAAGACTGGAGGGAAAAGACTGACTGGGAAGATAGTTGAAAGTACATCATGAACGAAACCTTAGGCACTTAAGTCCTGATGGCCACGTGGAAGTACTAACTAACTAATTTTATTTAATTTTAGGACTCTCACCAAATCATTTATATCTAAATGGAAAACGGAATAATCTAGTTATTAAGTGCATGCTTGCAGGATTAAAGACAATTCTCGCGTAAAACAGCCAGCGAGATCCTCTGAATAAGGAATATAAATTCCTTGGGATCTCTGAAATCTTCTCATTCTAAGATACCGATCACTCGCGTGGGATGCGACTTCCACGAATGTGTTGAGATTGCACTATGTTATGGTATACATCAAGTGCAGATAATTTATAAGTTATAAATTATAACCCATTGAGTAATTGGTGTCTGAATACTAATAAATTTAGTGAGGATGAATGAAAAGAAAAAAAAGAAGAAGAAGAATATGGTTTATTTAATACAATAGCTCCAAAAGAAAAGTGGCCGAGGAATTAGAGCTTAGGGGGCTGATAACGAGAGCCACGCAGGTCTCAACTTCGGTTTTGCCCCAGGAGACTGTCTTATCTCCCTCAGCGAATTCGAGTTTTTGCCAGGATCGCGTCTATCGTGTCAACACTCCGCTCATGCAGGTCCTCCAGCGGACTGCTGAGCTCCAGGCCGAATGCCAGTTTGATGGCAAATCGTCTGGTTTTTTCGAGTTTGGCGATTAGAAGGTCCCTTTCATCAGTTTGGTACCAGCCCTCCGAACCATAGATTATTAGTGCCTGAACACAAGTCTGGTAGATGTGTAGAAACGTTTCTGCGCTTAGACAAAAACGCCTCAGTCCTTTTAGGATTTTCGCTCCTTGTTTCCGCTTTGCATGCACATGGGGTTTGTATGACCCGGTGGGGTCTATAGTTACTCCCAGGTAACGTAGGTTCTTTGATATAATCAGGTTCCCATAATCCTCGAAAGTCGGTTTTTTGTCACGACCCATTGAAATCCAACAAATGGTACTTTTGTCCCGAGCGAGATTCAAGCCTTTACCATTGCACCAGATTTCAATTTCTTCCAAGTACGGTTCTAGTCTGCTCTAAGACAACCTTCTTCTGTGTCGGGGTCCCCACATCGAGACATCCGTAACCAGGATATCGTCCGCGTAGATAATTAGTCTGCTCGTAGGAAAATGTGGTTTCGGGACGTCGGCCAGAAATATATTGAAGAGCAAGCGGCTGAGAACCGATCCTTGAGGAACACCTCTCCTCAGATTCACGGCCTTCGATAACAAATTTCCACTTGAACACCTCCATAGGGATGAAGTCAAATCCAGAAGCGTTGTTCTTGCAACCTCTGATTGCTTCGAACGTCTCTTCCGTGGTTATTTCCATGCACAAGGGTCCATCCAAAACAAATTTTGAGCGGGAATTTCGGGTCGACTCCTCGAATATTTTCAGAGGCAGGATAGACTAGGGGTCCACCTCCTGAATCCCTGCTAGCCGCTGGCGGAAGACCTCCGGGACTTCCTCAGTAGGAACAAAGCCTCCATCCACCGATTTAAGAATGATTTCTTCACCTTTCGCCTCCGTCCCGTTCATTATTTTGTATAGTTTCCAGAATTTAGGATTTTTCTTGTTGAGTTTTAAGCATTCTCTCTTCCATGCCTCATCTGTGTTAGCTTTAGTCAGCTCGTCGATCCGACTCTTCAGGGTGTTGATTCGGGCCTTTAGACTTCCAGAGTCCTCAGATTCGAAACACCTCCTTCTTTTGCTTTCCAGTCGCGCCTTGTCTCTGACTAGCTCAGATAGTCTAGTTTCGGACCTCTTCACGCAAGATCTCTGGGATTTCATATGTTTTTTAGAAGCGAATCTGTCCAGAAAGGCCACCACATGCTTTCGTATGGCCATATACTTTCACTCGTGGACAGATGCATGTGGGAGAGAGGTTCCAAAGCTGCACCCATGAATATGACGAACATGGGCCATTGCACAGGGGACAAGTCGTATCCAGTGAAGAGATCTGATACCAACGCCGTAGATGTCCGCAACAACATTGATTGGGGCAGATGGTCACTCCCAGTACGCAGTTCTATCCGGGGCCTGTCGCAAAAAGGGCTAACAGACGCGGAAGAAAGAAATAGTCCGAGGCGATCACCTCCACTGAAGCAGAAATGATTAAGTTCCTCAGAAGTCCAGACATTAAGGTCATATTTCCTCGAGATCCTCAGTAAAGCCCGACCATCTTGGTTAGAGGTCTCGCATCCATAAGCGGTATTTTTGGCGTTGAGATCTCCCGCAAGAATGGCCATCTCATTATCCTCAAAGAACTTCCTGATCACTTCAGGGTAGGTTTCTGAGGTCCTTCGAGTACATTCCACCGATTGTTATCCATCCAATGGAAGTTAGGAGTTCTAGTGCGATCAGTTCGCATCGGTTCTCTTCAAGGATCCTCAAGTTCTTTACAACAATGTCGGCTTTGTAGTAGAGCGAGAATCCCGTTCCCGCAATCGCCCTCGACCTCCATGGAGTGTGGAGGGATCTATAGCCTTCGAATTTGATCTGCCGAGGCCCCTTGAAAAGAAAAAAAAATAAAATTGAAAAACTTTTCAATATTATTTGACAAATCACGAATATTATGATAGGATTATACATAGAAACCAGTTAAAAATTTAAATCAAGTAAGCTTAGACAAGATTTTGAAATTAATAATCATGCAACTAAACAACAGAATTTATATATGTCAAATGAATTAAGAACTAATACATTTAAACCTATCTACATTGTAACGCAAAAAACCAAATATTTCATGGCAATAAGCGGGGTGGCATTATAACGCGACCTCGCTAAAATTAATTAGACATAAAATATTTAATATTTATTAAAAAAACTTCACAATCGTTGACTGTCTATAACTAATTTTTGGACAATCCCCATATTCCCTTTTAATAAGTTTAATATATTGTAAGCTTTTTTCTGACATCCCTTGAGTAAACTCGATCCCACGCAGAATAACTTCGAACGCATTAGCTATTTCACTTTCAGAGGGTCTTTTTTAGTAAAGTCTTCTTTTATGTCTTCTTTATCACTGTCATTGATTCTTCGAAGTATAAACAATATTTGCTCTTCTTCAATATTACAGTATGTTTTAGCATTACTGCCCACCTCACCATATTCGTTGACATCCATCTCATCATTAATATTCAATGTTAAAATCAGTTGATTTAATAGAATTTGATCACAATTTCTTTTCTCGAATTTTTAGTGTTATTAGTTTTGACATGACAAATTTTGCTTTTACAATTTTTAACATCCGTCAGAGATTGTGTCAATCGTCTATTCAAGATGCGGTCATGTAAACAAACGTCTGGTTGATTAATTCCATTATGATTTTTATTTTCGAAATCTTCAATATGTTCAGAACAGTTTAAATTTCTTACGGGTTTTCATGTATTATCATCACTATATTTAAATAAACAACTTATCAAAAAACATGGAATAATTCTTTCATTTTATAAGATATTCTTTTTGTTTCTTTCTATTTATTCTCACTCCATGAATCGCTTCAACCTCAAAGTCAATATTTGTTTTTTTTTATTTTATAGCATACAATCAAAATTTTAATGTTATATCATGCATAATATATGGATTTCAATGTTATGCCTTCTCTTAAATCGATCCATCCATCCATTTGTATATTTGAAATCCATAATTCCTAAATCTGACTCGTTAATATGATTATTTATTTTTCTGTAGCTCTGGGTCTAAAAATAAGTACGTTTAAAGAGACGGGAAACGTTATTACCAAAAATTTGTTCACTAACTAGTTCTAACGTTTTTATTTCAATAAAAAATATATTAATAACTTGTATAAATGTTTATCAATTCTAATTAAGCATTTCGATAATTTTTAATGTTGGGCGGCTAATTATTTTATATCATTTTGGAACATTGGAAGTTTCTGTTTATTTTTTCAATTAATTAAATAACTGGAAATGCAATAATCTCAACTCTTGACGTGTAGTTTTATCGTAGAAAACAATATGAATTTTAAAATAAAAGATTATGAATTTAATAAATTAACATATCTTGTCATTAGATTATCCAAATGAATTTACTTTTGGATTTTGATAAATGATAAAAATCAAAAGCAAAGGCATCCCTCAGACTTCTCTAGACAGAATAATCACTTAAGTCAACAGTTATATCATGGGGCTCGTGTTATGTCACTTCCTAAACATCACAACAACTTCACGAGAAGAGTGGACAAGACACGCTTAGAAAAAAAGGATTCAACTCAAAAGGTCGATCCATTCAAATATGAAAACTAAGGTTATTTTTAAGGCGTTCAACCAGGAAGTAAGAAACAGTGACTTTGAAAACCAAAGATTCAAATAATCCTGAATCCTCTTTCCATGAGTAAAAATAGTTCGACGGAGTAAATTTTCAAGGCCATTCTGGAGACGGACGGCCTGTGATGAGAAAACTCTATTGGAGGGTGACTACACCAAAAAGGAGCTGAACAATTTTAGGAAGTTCCAAGTAAAAATCTTACCCAATGACAATCAAAGTTCTGCTCTCCCCGTATCTATGTGCAAAAACCGAAACAAGAACCGAAAACTACAGCCTTTAAGGATAAGGATTTGATAATGACATTAATAACTATCAAATCATACTTTCAAACTGACATGACAAAATCTCAATGATTCTACTAAAGAATCTGAAAGATCAAGGGCCATCTCCCCGAAAAGTCCTTCCAACACGGTTTAAAGAAAATAGATTTACTTGAAGAAAATAGATTTATTCTGAAACAATTACTCACTTTGACTAACTTTATCAACTTGGATTCTCATGAAAACCGCCCATCAAAAAATCGTGCTCTGTACTATTGACTTAAAAAAGTTTTTAGTATAAGGAAAATATCTCATTTTAAAGATATTCATAACAAAAATTCCTCCTAATCTCAAGTTGTGGCTATCAGACTTTTTCAATGGTCGAAGAGGACGTATTTCTATAAGACAATCCACTACAAGGTCACGCTGTTTAACCTTGTTATTGCTGATCTCCATCTATTGGATAATGAAAAAGACATCCTGATTTCTTAAGCAAAGAAAATCGTTATTGCTTACAAAGATCGAGACATCTCGGCGCTTCATTAAGACTACAACGATATTTGAATATATTAAACAAATAGATCACTGGTAAGCACCTATCAACTTTTCCAGAAGAGTCGGACACCTCCCTCTTCACCTCGGAAAAAATGCAATGTCTTAATAAATTGTGAGAAGTAGAATAACTTCTCTTAGTCGATCTGGATTTGTTAAAGATTTACATTCATTTTATTGAAATGATGTTTTCACTTTGTAATATTTCATATGATTTTCACACTGCAAACTTGTTTTTTTGTTTATATTGAGACACAGGCTGTTACGATTTACGTTGGAAAGTCGCAACTTTTCGGAAAAATTTAAAAAAGATTTGTGTTATCCTTAAGCTAATTTTTTCTCGAGTTACATCAAAGATGCTGAAAGGATGTCATATCCAAAGATTTTTTATGAAAAAAGTCAGTCACTGTATTTATAAAAGGTTTGTATTATATTTATTGATAGAAAACCCGATCTTTCAAAAATAGCTACAATTAGAAAGCCAATGTAGACGTATCAATTTTATGCGAGCAAATAATCTACCCATTCCCAACATCACCATATTTCTTGCGCTTCTCCCCTTAAGTTACTTTGGATTTGCTCAAGGGGGTTTTTAAATGTTTCACAAAAATTCTGGTTGAAAAAGGAATTCACGCAGAAAACTTCTCAATTGAACGTGGAATCCAGACTAATTGGGGGTTCTATAATGACTGGAGAATAATCTTGTCTAGTTCGCTATTGTGCTACGCGCGTCCAATTTCGTTGCGACATGCGCTTTGGTCTTGTTGGTCTATACCAGTTTAGAGTAGAATCGAGCATTTCCAGAGTGACTGGAGGATAATCAGGTCTAGTTTACTATTGTAGTAGAAGATTTTAATTTCGTTAAGACATGCGAATTTGGTAAGCTCGTATCCCCATAAGTGTCTTATCAATAAGGGTAGATAGACAATAAAGAAAAAAATTATACGAGACTTTTTATAAAATTAAAAACTAAACAACGAAATTTATATTTGTCAATAAATTAAAAATTAATATTTTTAAAAACTTCTACAATCTTAAAATTCTGTTAGAGATTTTTTCAATTGTCTATTGGAGATAAGGTCATTAATTCCAAAGTAGGAAAATAAGTATTTTATGATTAAATGTGGAAAAAATCATTAGGCAAAAAGGATTTCAAATTATATCTAAGTAAAATTGATTCGACTGATCAGAAAATTAATTAATAGGACTGGACACGTATCTCGTAAAGATTCCAATGGAATCTTTTGCTGCTTTCGAATGTTTTGTCTTAAAATTATATAGTAAAGTAAATACAATTTCACGTTAAAAAAAATATTATCATTCTCACGAACTATATTTGTTATTTTATCAATATGTGTCAAATCGATTTCAAAACACTGAAATATAACATAAAATGGAATCTTACATTTGTAGAAGATAAACGCTTTTGATGATTGCTATCCAATTTTTTGATTTTAGAAGTATTTAAATTTAATTTATTTCGGGAATTGAAATTTTGTTTTTTAGTATTATGATTTTTATTTTCAAAATCTCCAATAAGTTCAGAACAGTTCAAATTTGTTACGGGTTCCCATGTATTATCATCACTAAATTTATATAAACAAATTATCAAAAAACATTGAATAATTCTTCCATTTTATAAGATATTCTTTTTGCTTCTTTCTATTTATTCTCACTCCATGAATCGCTTCAACCTCGAATTCACTATTTGTATTTTTTCGATTGATAGCGTGTACCATCAGCGAGTATTTAACGACAAATAAATTTGAATCAATTGTTATTTATAAAAAGAAAAAAATTAAATCAAAAAATATATTAAAACAGAACTTGTTTTTAACTGATCGTAATTTTTTTAATATTTTTAACATATTTTGCAAAAGTTTCAGTTAAACGTGGAATGTAGCTAGTTTTTTACCGGCGACCCGTGTGAGGACCGGTATTTAACCGAACAAATATCTATAGCCATAGTCAGTGGCAATACTCTGTCAATCTGCCAATGACAATTTTTTCCAGTCCTTTCATTAATAAAACTAATTTTAATTAAAAAAAAAGTGTTAAAAGATTAATCGAAAAGGAGGCCATCAGTCTGACGGATCGCCAAACTGTTCCTCCGGATAACGGCAATCGAGAACCGCTGAAAAATTCAATCCACCTCCCGAAGATCATGATTGCGCACTTAGATTTTGACCCTGGGCTTGCGCGTGAAAAACTTCAATTATTAAATGCTAAATTTTAACGGTATTTTTTGGCATATATTGTTCATGCACAAAGCAGATAGAAAAGATAAAGTGCAGCTTTTTGATCGTTCCTTTATAGTTTGGTTTGAATTCTTTTTTTAGTTTTTTTCTGTTTTTGGACAGGGTCAGTATCAAGAGCAAATGGTCATTTTTTAACATTCCGTTTAAAAAGTCGGCAATATGTACATGTAAGTTTTCAATACCGTAATTAAGTAGTTCTGGTCCGATCTTTCGAAAAAACTATAATTGGAGGTCACGGTATTCCAGAGGTATAGACTTCATGGGGACAAATACTCTGCCATTCATGAAATTCCCACATTTCTCACATTTCTTTCACTAGGTTGGTTTGGATGGGCTCAGGGTATTGAATGATTTACTCATATTTAGGTATAATAGGAAATTTCATGCAGGCAACTTCTCAACCCAGATACTTTCCCTATTGAGAAGTAAATGTCGTCATTTATCGGGCCGTCTGACATTTCCAGCAAATATCCCACTCGGTTCCAGTTGAGAATAGAATCAAGCATTTCCAATGTGACTGGCGAATAATCTGGTCTAGTTTGGTATTGTGGTAGGAGCTTCTAATTTCGTTAAGACATGCGAATGTGTAGCAGGCATTTTGCTTCTACAATTTTTAACATCTGTCAAAGATTGTGTCAATCGTCTATTCGAGATTGATCTGGTTGATTAAGTCGACGTTAGAAAGATGAGTATTTTATGATTAAATGTGAAAAAATTATTCATTAGGGAAAAGGATTTCAAATTACATCTAATTAAGATTAATTCGACAAATCAAAAAATTAATCAATAGGACTGGAAATGTGTCTCGTAAAGACTCCAATGTAATCTTTCGTCACTTTCGAATGTTTTGTCTTAAAATTATGTTATAAAGTTAATACAATTTTACATAAACAAATATATTATCATTTTTACGAGTAATATTTTTTTATCAATTTTTGTCAAATTGATTTCAGAACTCTGAAATATAACATGAATTGGAATCTTACATTAGTAAAAGATAAAAGGTTTTGATGATTGTTATCCAATTTGTTGATTTTAGAAGTATTTAATTTTAATTTATTTTGGTAATTCAGATGTTGTTTTTTAGTATCATGATTTTTATTATTTTTTATTTTTTTAAGAGCCTTTTCTGAATTGACTTGGCAATGTTACCATTACCAGGTTTCTCCAATAAGCCGGAAACGCACTTTATTTAGAAAGAGAAAGAGAGTTAACAAATCAAGTGGATCCATCTGTGCAAGTTTTTATTTTCAAAATTTCCAATATGTTCATAACAGTTCAAATTTGTTATGGGTTCTCATATATTTTCCTCACTAAATTTATATAAACAAATTATCAGATAACAGTGAATAATTCTTCCATTTTATAAGATATTCTTTTTGCTTCTATCTATTTTTCTCAATAAATGAATCGTTTCAACCTCGAATTCACTATTTGTATTTTTTCGTTTGATAGGTTGTACCATTTAATTTATTTATTTATTATTAAACACCAAGACCACAGTTAAGACCGAACTAATTAGCGTGTGATCCGACGCATCGACGGAGATCCTCCGAAAGGTTCAATCCTATGCAAAGTGCATCGTCCTGCGACGACGATGTCCAGGGGTAGGAGAGCTATTGGTCCTTTTTCGGTGAGCATTAGGTGCCCCCTCGGCGTTTCTAAATCCAGTCGAAATCTCCAAGTGAAATTGGTGGACCACGAACGCCTTTCTAAGGCCGGATAGGAAGGAGATCCCTTTTTGACATACTGTGTCGTGCCAGATGTACTCGTCACCCACGGGCAAAAGGAACTCGACGACGAGATTAACCCGACTCCAAAGTAGCCTCTTCTGGATTCGAACCACGACGGCTGAATCCAGTATCCAGGGCATACTCTTCAGCAAGACCATCAGAAAGTATCTAACAACATGATAAATGAATCAATTGTTATTAAAATAGAAAAAAATTAAATCTATAATATATTAAAACAGAACTCATTTTTAACTGAACGTAAGTTATTAAAATGCTAAATTTGAACGGTATTTTTAGTTATATCATGCTTCATGTACAGTTTTTCCAAAATATCTGTTACGTCATAGAGATTTATTTTATAATTATTCAAATTAATTTTAATTAAATGTAATTTAAAATTTTTTGCACAAAACTCGTTCGGCCAGATATCTCTCTCTGATAAATCTGCGATCCCTCTTTCCATAAAAACCCGATCTTTCGGAACTGGCTACAATTTGAAGGCCACTACTGTATTTCAGAAATATCAAATTCATGCGAACAAATTCTCTGCCCATTCCCGACATCACCATATTTCTCGCGCTTCTCCGGTTAAGTTTGTTTGGATGTCCTCAAGGAGGTTTTGAATAATTCACAGATATTCTGGTCGAAAAAAGAATTCACGCAGAAAACTTCTCAACCCTGACACTTTCCTTTTTGGTGGGTAAATGTCATCATTTTTTTCGGGTCTTCTGCCATCTCCAGCAAATATCCTCCTAGGTTCCAGTTGAACGTGGAATCCAGACTAACTGGGGGTTCCAAAGTGACAGAAGAATAATCTGGTTTAGTTTGCTATTGTGTTAGTAGCGTCTAATTTCGTTACGACATGCGACTGATTGGCAGGCGAGATCGTCGGTTTGTACCGCGCATCAAAATTAGTGTTTTGTCAATAGGGGTAGTACGGACAATAAAGAAAGCAACTATACGAGGTTTTGACAAAATTGGAAACTAAACAACGAAATTTATATTCGTGCAATAAATTAAGAATTAATATTTTGAACACAGTGATTTTTCTTCTAAATCTTTTAAATACGTGAGAGATTGTGTCAATTCTTATTCAAGATGGGGTCATGTAAACATCTGGTTGATTAATTCAAAGGTAGAAAAATAAGTATTTTATAATTAAATGTGAAAAAGAGAAAATAATTCATTAGCCCAAAAGTTTCAAATTATATCTAATTAAAATTGATTTGACTTATCAGAAAATTAATCAATAGGACCCGATACGTTTCTCGTAGAGAATCTAATGGAATCTTTTTATGGTTTCAAATGTTTTTCTTAAGGTTATATAAAAATATATTTTCATTTTTACAAATAAAATGTATTTTTTTATCAAATTGGTCAAATTGATTTACTAAATATATTTATACAGAATTTATTTCTATCAGTGCTTAATATATGAATATGTAAAATTTGAATGAGATTTTCAGGACCATCTAGCCTCACTACAGTCATCGTTTTACTTTTACAGTGGTTGGACTGTTTTTATTTGCAATTAATAAATTATATTCCCTTCCCTTCTAATCGGGGATAGTTATTCCCGATATGAAGCTAAACCTTCTAATCAGAGAGAGTTATTCCTATACTTCACCTACGTTGATGGAGTCGATACGTCAATCTGCGGGTTGTCTATCCGCCAAAAAGATTTCTATAAAGGACTTTAGAGTTGATCATAATTATGATTCCCTTTGATGTTTGATCAACTTTTCTATATTATCCTGGGAGTCCACAAAAGTTCTAAAATCAAATCTAATTAAAATTGATTTGGAAACGAATCACCAGGTCTAGACAACTTTTTTGGGAGAATATAATAAGATCTTTTGTTGCTTCCAACTATTTTTTCTTTAGGTTTAACATTTTTCGAAGTACAATTTTACAATGAAAAATATTTTCTCATTATCACAAATACTATTCTTCATTTTATCAATATGTGTCAATTTGATTACAGAAAACTAAATATTAACAGAGAATAGCATCTCACATTTGGAAGATAATACTTTTTCACGTTTGTTAGCCATTTTAGCATTTTTAGAAGTTTTTTATTTTAATTTATTTTTTGATTTTTGCTTTTGTTTTTTCTCTGGATTTTTATATTCAAAATATTGGATTACTTCACTGCAGTTCAATTTTGGCTTCCTAGCGAATTTGTGGAATTCTAAATTAATTCCTTATATTTTAAGAAGTTGTTAACCTCTTAAATAAATAAAATTTTAGGTTTTGAATTTGTTACTCCTTTAAATAAAAATTATCTGAATATCCGAAATTTAATCGATAGAACTAGAAAATGGTCGGGTAATCCCCTTGGAATCTGCTGTTGTTTCAGACTATCTATCCATAATTTTTAACTAAAAATAATATCCGTTTGAGAAATATATTTCATTTTAAAATTTCGGATAAATTCTTTCACTTTAAATTCTTTACTGGCTCTTATCATCACTACATTTATATATAACAAATTAATTAATAACATTAAATAATTTTTTCATTTTATGAAACATTCTGTCACGTTTGACGCTAGCCACGACCATAGAATGAGGGGTGTTTAAAATCACTGACATCGAGGACCAATAACTGTTTTTACATCTAAAGGATGAAATAACCGAAGAAAAATAAAGTGTGGAATTAACAGAAAATTCTTTAGCAAAAAGAAAGCGACATGTGACTTTAATTTGTATAGACACGCAGAAAGAATTTAAAGTCTTTCGATTTAGTTTCAAGATCAAAGGCCATACACTTGTATGAGATCGGCGATCCAAGAATAGCCAGATCATCAGAAGGATTGTTTCCGAATTCGACAATCTCTACACACCAAGGACGAAGATTTCTAAGTAGTCTCGGTCAGCAGATAAGCGAATAATCTCGGACTCAGACCTATATTCTTTCCTCCTAGAGTCAATTTGTTTTGCTCTCTTGCCTTTGAGACCAGACGTGGCATTGGGAAGCATACACATGCGCTTCAGTCGGAGATCAAACACAGATCTCCTCCAGGATTAATTAACTTTCACATTTCCAGGAGATAATACAGAAAAGATAATGCTCGATGCCATGAACGTATTCGTCCAAGTAACATCCCAAACAAACTACCGGGCTTGTCGAAATAAGAAGATTGTCGTTCCCTCTGGTCGTTTGCCGTCACCATTGTCGAGTTCGAGTGTTTCGAGAATAAAAGAAAAGTATTATTATGATTTAAAACTTATCAGAATCAATGATATGGTATAAGATAAATTTTTTAAAAAATTCTTCAGATTTTGTTCACGGTAAAAAATATCTTTTTATTTAAAAGTAATAATTTTCATTAAAAATTAATTAATTTAATACTTAAATTAAAATAGGAATAATTAATTTAATTATTAATGCGAAATAAAATTCGAATAAATTAATAATCAAATTCAAAGATTCAGTGATACGGGCTTCGATTGATTGCAGAATTCCAGTAAAATCTGCAACAAACTAAGATGAATGAAAACTTAATACTTTCGGTCAGAATTTTAAAATTAAATTAGGTGGGACCTTTAAAAATAGCCCCCGTCTCTTTTGACGAGGAAATAAAAGAATTATTTTCTTTTGCATTAAAACAATATTACTTAATCTATAAAAAACCAACTTGGCACGAGCCCGTTTCTTCTGAGTTTGAAACATGCGATACTTTATTTTTCCCAAAGTTAAATTAAAAAAAGATGTTATAGAGATGGATCAAACCACACACCACCACACGAATTCAGAGTGTTTAAGTTTATAGCTATCACACCACATGTTTATCGCTTTCTGCGTGGACAATGTCTGATTCCGATAAACCAATATATTGTAACTTTGGCAGGTCTTTAGATTATAGGAGAGTTTAACAGAATATCCACTCAAGACGCTATCTAGTTCAGGGGCCTCCGGGAGTCTTTTCTTTATGTCATACGACGGAAAATTTTTGATAAAAACTGTCACGCCGTCCGAATCACGTTTTATGATGAGTATTCTTCCTCATTATACAAAAGTATTATTTTTATTTAAAATTTGTAGAAATTCGGTGAAAATAGCTGCTCACTGCTGCCCCAATTTTACGGGTTTTACCATTTCATGGTTGACTGTCTCTCGGTTTTTTTTAGAGATTTTCCAATAAAACACGGTTTATAGTCATGAAAAATATTCTTCCTGTCGATGTCGAAATGCATCAGGTTTTTGATTTAAAAGGAAGCAAGTACCTTCGAAAATCCAAAAACCCACAAAAAACTCTTAAAGATCTCGATTTTTACGAACTGCACCCACGGGGGTTTTTTCTTAGCGAAAGAGACCACTCTCGTTTAATCGAAATACTTTCTGAAGATAGTCTGGTTATTTTAATTTACTGATTGAACCAAGTTTCTGGAAAGTCTAGATGTAATCGACTACAGCCTTCTTTTAGGAATCCATTATGTCGACCAAGTTGTTTTCATTCATTATTTTTACTAGGTCAATCATTCTTATTCCGAAAATGATATGTATTTTGATATTTTTAGCTTTTAGATCGACTTCTGCTGAATTGTCCAAATACGGTGTTAAGGCGTACACAGCTACTTTACGACCAGTCATACTATATATGGGTATCATTGACATTCTACAAACATACGGATTAAAGAAAAAATTTGAAAAAACGATTAAGTCTGTTTTAGTTGATTCAGTTTTTATATTTTTATCATGTAGATTTATCTATCTGTTAACTCTCCAAATGATTATCGTGAAAGATTTCTAAATTTCATAAAATCTGCATTTAAAGTAATTCCTGATAAAAGTTCCGATTTTGATTGTATCTACTTACAAACATTATTTCTAGGTCAAAAAATTGATTTGTTTAATTCGCCGAAAATTCAATTTTTCTCTGATTCATCATTTTGTAGAAGGTTTATTTATTTAATTATTTTTAGCTCACTTAACGATATTCCTTCTAGTATTTTTGTCATTAAATTGTAGCATCAATGACACTTAATCGAAATACCCATAGCTATTGTCAAGAAAATTTACAAAATAAATTTGAATCCATTTCGTCTCGTGCGACACTGACTTGTTAATATGATTATTTATTTTTCTGTAGCTCTGGGTCTAAAGATAAGTACGTTTGACGAGGCGGGAAACGTTTCTACCAAAAATTTGTTCACTAACTAATTCTAACGTTTTTATTTCAATAAAAAATATTACAATAACTTGTATAAATGTTTATCAATTCTAATTAAGCATTTCGATAATTTTAAATGTTGGGCGGCCAATTATTTAATATCATTTTGCAACATTGGAAGTTTCTGTTTATTTTTACAATTAATTAAATAACTGGAAATGCAATAATCTCAACTCCTGACGTGTAGTTTTACCGTAGAAAACAATATGAATTTTAAAAATAAAAGATTATGAATTTAATAAATTAACATATCTTATCATTAGATTATCCAAATGATTTTACTTTTGGATTTTGATAAATGATAAAAATCAAAAGCATCCCTCAGACTTCTCTAGACAGAATAATCACTTAATTCAACAGTTATATCATGGAGGCTCGTGCTATGTCACTTCCTAAACATCACAACAACTTCACGAGGGGAGTTGACAAGACACGCTTAGAAAAAAAGGATTCAAAAAGTCGGCCCATCTAAATATGAAGACTGAGCTCCTTCTTAAAGTGTTGAACCAAGAAATAAGAAACAGTGACCTCAAAGGTCAAAGATCCAGATGGTCCCGAATGCTCTTTCCATGAATAAAAATAGTTCGACGGAGTAAATTTGCAAGGCCATTTGGGAGACGGCCTGTGGTGAGAAAAGTCTATTGGAGGGTGACTACACCAAAAAGGAGCTTAACAATTTTAGGAAGTTCTAAGTAAAAATCTCACCCAATGACAATCAAAGGTCTGCTCTCCCCGTATCAGTGTGCAAAAAACCAAAACAAGAACCGAAAACCACAGCCTTTAGGGATAAGGATTTGATAATGACATTAATAACTAGGGCAACATAAGTCAATAAAGTCAACTTCAATCCAGAGTTAGACTTAAGTCTAAAAAAATGATTAAATTAAAATAAAGTCAAAAAAAAGTTTATATAAAAAGTTCTTTAGGTCAATTTGGTCAACTTTTTAGATTTCCAGGTCAATTTTGTTAATTAGGTCAATTTTTAAATAAAAATTTAAATAATATTATTTAAAGCAGTGGTTCTCAACGGTGGGCGATTCGCCCCCTAGGGGCGATTTTTTCTGCCAGGGGGGCGATGGCTGATTGCTAATATTTGAAAAATTAAAATCTTATGTTAGAAGTCGATAATCTTTGAAAAGATATTTTTATTATATTTATTTAAATTTCTAAGCGTGATTTCTAGTTATCTTTATGGGTCGTTTCAAAAAAAAGTCAGAATGTATAAAGATGAATATATTTCTCTTGGATTTTTTAAAGATCCTCAAGATCCTAATAAACCACTTTGTCTTCAATGTGGTACAATTTTTTCGAATGAGGCAATGAAACCGTTCCGTTTGATTGAACATTTAAAGCGAAAACATCATAATTTAATTGGAAAAAAGCCAACTTTTTTCTAGAATTAAAAAAGAATTTTGAAAATAAAAACACCTTACCGTCAATTTTAATAAAAATATATCTCAAAATGTCTCTGGATTATCTTATTCATATAAAGTTGCAGAGATATAAAGTTGAAAATTTGAAGATTTAATAATTTAAACTTTTCTGATTGTGATTAATCCTTGGTTGCCCATTCATTATGATTCTGATGATGAATGTCAAGAAGAATTAATAGAACTAAAAAACGACGAAGAACTGAAAATAAAATTTAAAAATGAAAACCTGACACAATTCTGGGGAATTGTCTTTCAATCCTGCGAGCCAGTTCATAATAGCTAGTTTTTTTTTGTTGTTTTCGTTATTTAAAAAAAAAATTCTGGGGAGAAAAATCTATAAAAATGAAATTCCCGAAATTATGGGAAAAAATGATGCCAATAATATTATGTTTTCCTACGTCATACTGCGTAGAGAGAGATTCAGCCACTCTGAATAGTATGATCGGAAAAAAAGAAACAAACTAAATATGAGAAGAAAGAGGCGACATTAGAATTACACTTCGAAAAGAAGTACAAATTTTGAAAAACTTGTCAACCACAAGGATCTCATTAAAACTCTATTTTTAAATAAAATTTTTTACTATGAAATAAGGGGCGATATAAAAATTGGAGGGGCGAAAAAAATTCCAAGGGGGCGATACAAAATAAAAGGTTGAGAACCACTGATTTAAGCATCAAAATAATTAAAATAGTCGCAGTGACATTTGTCTCTTATTGTAACAATTTTAAACTAAATTATAGTGTACTTATGCCTAAAAATAAACCTTCGGATTTTAAAAAAGCTAAAATATTGTGAAAAATATCCTAAAGAATTTACTTTTACACCAAATGGAATGCTTTTTTGTAAATTATGTGAGTTACATGTGACATGCAAGAAGCATTTTTTGTGAACAAACACAGGGAAACACAGAAACACTCTTCCCGAACAAATAATATATCCACAATAAAAAAAAAACAATGAATATTGTTCCTCCAAATTATGTCTTCAGAAATTTTGCAACAGACGTAACAGAAGCATTTGTATCCGCAAACATTCGCTCTATAAATTGAGAAATCGAGCAATTATCAACTTATTTGGAAGTATCGGGCATCCACTTCCTTCAGAGTTACTTTCCGCAATATGGTAGAAATTTTAGCACACACAAAAGATATCCAAAATAACCAAGGATAGGAATTTAAAGTGGATAATGTAAAATATTACTTAATTGTAAATAACTCGATAAAAACGATGATAAAATACTTTAAATTTTCATAAACGTAGTTTATATATGAAAATAAAGTAGTATTTTTACGGTCAATTATTTGGTCAATTTTAAAATTTTAAGGTCAATTACATTGACTTTTTAAGGGCAATTTTTATTTTTTTAAGTCAATAAATGTTGCTCTATTTAACTAATCAAATCATACTTTCAAACTGACATGACAAAATCTCAATGATTCTACTAAAGAATCTGAAAGATCAAGGGCCATCTCCTCGAAAAGTCCTTCCAACACGGTTTAAAGAAAATAGGTTTACTCTGAAGAAAATAGATTTATTCTGAAACAATTACTCACTTTGACTAACTTTATCAACTTGGATTCTCATGAAAACCGGCCATCAAAAAATCATACTCTGTACTATTGACTTAAAAAATTTTTAGTATCAGGAAAACTCCTCATTTAAAAAATATTCATATCAAAAATTCCTTCCAATCTCAAGTTGTGGCTATCAGACTTTCTCAGTGGTCGAAGAGGACGTGTTTGTATAAGACAATCCACTACAAGGTCAAGCTTTCTCCCAAACGGAGTTCCGCAAGGTTCCCCTCTCTCGCCCGCACTGTTTAACCTCTTCATTGCTGATCTCCATCTACTGAATAATGAAAAAGACATCCTGATTTCCTACGCCAAGATAATCGTTATTGCTTACTAAGATCGAGACATCCTGGCTCCTTCATCAAAGCTACAACGATATTTGAATATATTAAACAACTAGATCACTGCTAACCACCTATCAACTTGTCCAGAAAAGTTGGAGACCTCTCTCTTCACCTCGGAAAAAAGATTTTGGAAAAGTCAGTGAATCCCAAACTGGACAACAACGAATTTTTATTTTGCCGGACTCAGAAAATCTTAGGAATTACGTTTGATACTTACATGTGCTTCTCTTCCCACTTGAACAATGTCTTAACGAAATGTGAGAAGTAGACTAAAGTCTTTCCGGCCTTTAGAAGTTTGAAAAACACCCAGTTCTTTGGTGTTTATACAACCTGCACACCGTGCTTGTTGTTCGTATGAGATAAATCAAATTTTTGACCAACAAAATGAAGATCGAGATGAGCCTGAAAAAAGCCTTCACACTCACGAAGCGCTAAGAAAAGTTCTCAGCTCCTACCAACATGGAAACTCTCTTGCACTTATATACAAAAAGATAGAATGCAATCACGGAGACCAGGCTACACGTCCAAGACCCACTTGCATGGGTTCACGTGAGGAAAATCGGGAAAAGATGAGGACCCTCTTGAAGCTTGTCGGAATCAGTGTTTTTATTTGTTCCTTTTATTGTGTTCCATTTGGGGAATAAGAAACAATAAAGATGCCAAACTGTACTTAGCCAGAAATTTTGGAATCAAAAAAATCAAAAGGCTCAAAGCTTATTCAGGTCAATCTGTTTTGGCTAATGAGTTCGCCAAAATAAGAGCAAATACAACGATCAGATTTATTAGTTTGTTTCAAAATAATTCTGACGCAGATTGTTTGAATGACGATTCCTTTTATAATCAATATCAAAATAAACAATAATTTAACGAACTAGAACCAATTTAATAACTTGAATAACATAACCATAATTAAAAACTTATTTAGTTCATCACTATATGAAATAATTTCATTTTTAATTGATAATTTCAATGACCACGTCATTTTAAATATTTGTCCTCTAAAATAAATTGTTGACTTTATTGATATTTTTGCACTACAGTGGCTTGCGCAAAATATAAAGATTGTTTTTGACTAATAGCGTAATATGTTTTCAGAAGCTGATCTCATGGCCATAAAATTAAAAAATTTGAGAAGAAAAAACGACAAATTAAAACAAATCACAAAATACGTTTTACTTTAAAAGATTATATTTCAGGAAATGGGCCACCATATAATGCCAAGTGAAGATCCATATTTTCCATATCATCGTATATGTAAAGCGGATAATCAAAATTTTGACAACCGACATCTTTTAGAGATTATAGATGACCAAGACAAAATGATTGATGCACTAAAACAATCTTTGGTCCAGTGCCGTGGTAAAAAAAGTATATTAAAATAATCGAAAATATACTAGAACGTGTCTTATATGAAAATTTATGTTTGAAAAATAAGGTTTAAATAAAAAACAATTAATTTAAGACCGAAGAAGATGAGCGATCTTTTAATTTTCAAACACAATTAGATCTTTTAAACCGTTTGAGCATAGCCGAGTCAAAAATATCTCAGTTGTGCAATGAAGTATGGTTTATATTAAAATATTTACAGGTAAAGTGTTATTCATGGAAACTTAACAACCACTTACATTAAAATAAAAAATTACTTATCTAAAACTTGTCTATTAAAATTTTACTGCAAAAACGTCTTTAAAGTAGAAAAATTACTTTATTTCTTATTAAAAATATTGTTTAAGTGCATCTCAATTCGTTGGACTGAGTTTATTGTTATCTAAAAAATTGAATCTCTTTTTTTGGTTATTTATATTTCGAAATATTTTTAATCATTGATTATCAAAGTTTCTTTCAGGCAATAGTAACTAGTCTCTATTGTGGAATTTTTTTAATATTTATTTTTGTATTGACTAATTTAAAATAAATAATAAATTTTATTATTGGTTGATTACAACACAAGTTGATATTTTGTAGTTCATTCTAACTAAAAGATAAAATTACCTATCAATGGACGAATCCTTCATAAATGTTATTGACGACGAACTTGAGTGTAAGTTTTGTGGAAGATTTAGTCAAATATTTTATTGTAAAAAATGTTTTTCCACTGGAAATTTTTGTAATTCTAATAACCAATCGTCAAGGTAGCATATCGTTCATATTTTAGTTTTTCCGATTCTTTTAAGTCTTATTTTTATAACCGAATGAAAAGAAATGCGATATTAACAGAGTTGCATATATAATCATATTTAAATAGATTAGAAAATAACTTTAACAACAAAAATTCACAAAAAATAAAAGAAAGTTTTAAATGTCAAAACAAAATTAATATTCTCAAAAATCGGATCAGTTTAAACCGAGAATTATTGAAAAATGGTTTTCTTGTTATACCATCCAAGATCTAACAACATTGAAAGTTCTGGTCGACACGTTTGATAAGAAAACGTCTCATTTGGTTGAATTAAAAACAAAGTATAAAATTTCTCGACAAATTTTTAAATTGTCATTTAAAAATAATCTCACGAAACAAAATCTGCATGAAACCGAGTTAAATAAATTGCTCTTCCTAAGAAGGGAAATTCTCCATTGCTGGATTCGAGATGTTTTTAACATATACGAAGAAAATCCAAGGTTTTCATTAATAAGATATCCCTTGCAGTTCCCGTTATTGCATCCTGAATAGAATAACATGCAGTTTTCTATTTTTTAAAATTATTTAGGCGAACTGGATTTGTTGAAGATTTACATTCATTTCATTGAAGTGATGTTTTCGCTTTGTAATATTTCAAATGATTTTCATACTCCAAACTTGTTTTTTGTTAATATTAAGAAACAGGCAGTTACGATTTACGTTGGAAAGTCGCAACTTTTCTGCAAAATTTTTAAAAAATTTGTGTTGTCCTTTAGCTAAATCTTTCTCGAGTTACATCACAGATGCTGAAAGCATGTCATATCCAAAGATTTTTATGAAAATTGTCAGTCACTGTCTTTATAAAGGGTCTGTATTTAATTTATTGATAGAATTTTTCCAGTTGATTCTCAGGAACAGATTCAATCTCCTCGGCTGAAAAGCATAATTGAAAGTATTCATGACGAACAATAAAATATATTTTTTCTATTTTATCTTATTAATTAACGAATTTTTTCTTTAAAGCTTCTCCCCCAAAATTCTGGGGGTCACTTTTGACACCCACATGTGTTTTACTGCCCATTTAGAGAAGGCCATCGGATCCAGTCAGAGAAAGATTGGACTAATCAAAACGACATTTAGCGGACTAAAGAAACCGTTCTCTACAAACAATTCATCGAACCGACAATTGGCTATGCCAGCGCTGCATGGGGAATTAATCTCTCATGGTCGAACCGTCTTAAAATTGACTACACTATACCGAGCTGCGGCTAGCATAATGCAAATTTCCAATTTGAACAATATTATTCCAAGTCCGCTTGACCACCTAATTAAGAAAGATGAAAAGGGCTTCTTAGCCATTCAATAAGACCAACTGTCAAAAAATCATCATATGTCAATTAGCAACCAGAAAAACATCACCCCGATTCAATTCCTTACGTTCCTCGTCTGTTCCACAATTTTTTAAACAAAAATTCAATTCCCATTTGTTTTTTTAGAATCACCCAGATTCAATTCCTCACAAAAACTGTTCCCCACCCGTCCCGCACTTGCGTTAGTTTTAGAGTCCAACATCGGGAAAAGCTGAAAAAGCTCTTCAGGATTGTTGAAATCACCTAATTAAGTACTCTAATTAACTGTTGGTGATTCTTGGGTTAAATAATAAAAAAAGAATTCTTAACTCTAAGCAAAAAAATTTCAAAAGCGGGTTAGATTGGGATCCGACATGTTTGACGATATTGAACATAAAAAGGAAAGCAAGACTTAAATAATTAATTTTTAAAAGAGAATTCAATTTTTATACTGAGGATTAAGATTTAAAGTAAATGATTATTTATAAAATCGTCATAAAATTTTATAAAATTAAAAAGATATTATTCTCTCAATGAAAGCGGTAGGATTCCATAAACTTGGTATATTTCTGTATGACCGCAGCCTAAAATTGGAGATAAATCAAAAATAAATCGATATACATATCTTCTACCTATGCATATTTAGGTATATTGTATTTACCGTATGTCTTCACCAAGATATTTTTGTCATAGTAATACCTTAATCCCCTGCTTAATTTTCCGTAATTCATTTTTGGTTTATTTTTCCGAATTCCCCAAAATTTGGCAACTCGATTTGGTTCTAACATTTTGAATTCCCACTCAACTCCGGTCCAGGAAATATAATTATGATAATTATTATCCACCAACAACTCCAGAATAAACTGCCACAGTTGAATTGGTCCACAGCCTATAAAATATCTCATAAAATTGTTAAAAAACATATCAATAAAATAAAAGAGCAGATTAAAGCGCATCGGTCACTTTAAATACTCTTTAATTGAGTTTTACTCTCAAGTCGATTGATATGTCATGCATTACATATATAATTTATGTAATGATGTTTTATTATGTCAATAAACCAACCATTCCAAGACGAATTGATGTCTGGAATCTTGACGGATTTGATGCTTGAATTTGAGTTGAAAACTGGTCATACTAGACATATACTTATTGAGGAATACTTACATTTTTTAGTTTATTCGTTTTTGTGTGAAACTGTTGGTAGTATGAGCTGTTGGTTTCGGAGTCGACTGTTGAAAATAAATTCAGTTTCTCAGAATACAAACTCGAAGAATTGGGGTCAATATAATTGTATTTTTCGGAAGGATCACTACTATTTGTAGAATAATCTAAGTATTTTAAATATGACACACAACAATGGACAACGGGAGAACCCATTTTGGGAATAAATTTAGAAGGATTGATTTGAATAACAACTAAATGAGTGACAAAAACGGATACTGCTTTTTAGCAGTCTAAAATATTCCCAGATTGCTTCGATTCCTTGGTAATTGACCATCAAATTAAGTTGTTCTTTGCTAAGTCTGATCAGAGTTTTCCCGTCAAATTTGAAATTTTCGAAATCTATATTTTCTATTCCTAGTTCTTGGCAAATCCACGATAACCAACATACTACATCTCTAGAATTCCAATTGAGAGGATCTAAGCAGTTATATTCAGCGAGAAACCATATGAAATGTCATAAAAACGAATAAAACTATAAAAAGAGTTGAGGATGTTGTCAGGAATGTAATAATTTTGTTCGTATTCTAAACTTGTCAGACAAGTTGATACCCTGACAATAGAATCCACTGTCATATTGAGAAGCAGCGTTTATTCTTGAATTCATATTTGATTTGAAGTAAATAGTCGTTAGATTCTTAAAACGTATTTTCAACTCGCGCACATTAAGCGCAGAATAATGTCAAGATTCAAGTTAGATTAGTTCTCAAGGATCCATAATGGCAGTTATATTGTTTTCCGAGACATTTCCTTTGTAGTCCCCCCACTTCACTGCAAACTAATAATCTTTATTGCTGACTTTGACAATTTTAATTACCATTCTGTTTTCAAATAATTATTGTTTTGGTTAATGTCTCAGATGGAATTTATGAAAATTCCATCTCCAACATTCGGGTCATCTTTTTTTGATTTATGGGGACATTCTCGAAATTAATAGGCCACATGACCTACTGGTGATTGTCAAATTTACGATAATTTATTTTTGAGTGTTTCAACTCAACTTATATGTGTTGACTATCAAGTAATTGACGATTACTAGTTGAAAGGAATAATGGTAATGGTCTTTAGATATAATCCACTTGCTGTAGATTTCAGGAAGTAATTAAACTGGACAATTATCCAAACGATTTTAGGAAATTTGTTTAGGTTATTTAATTGAAATGTATTTTAAATATCAAGTATTCGACAGAATTATGAGCTTATGAAATAAAACATGTAGAAAAATGATAAATGTTGTTATTTATTGATAAGTTTATTATTCTATTAAAAATAGATTTTAAATATTAACCTAAAATGAGGAAACTTCCAACTTCTCCAATAGAAATATAGAGCCTGAATTTAAACTTGTATACTAAAAAAGATAATGTTCTTTTATAATTCCCTGAATTTTAGCTAAATAATTTATACATTGATTTTTTAGTTGGTTTAATATAAACAATTTTTTGAATCTACAGACCGGGTCGCTTAAAAAATTAAAATTTTGATTGAATAGTGCTGCCAAAGCAATTTTGGTTAAAATTTTACAAAAGACATTAAATAGAAAACACAAATAATTTCAATCCTAAAAATTGATGTTTGATTTTCCGTTAGGGCAAATTACTTGATTGGATCTTTTATCCAGTAATTGGACAGCCCGACTTAGTGGTGATTATGAAAGGGAACTATTTGGCTATGAAAGGGTTTAGAGAAATTAACTTTTCAATGTTAAAGATTGTGTTTCTTTAAGTAATAAAAATTATTTAATAAATTTATTAACTGAATTCTTAGGTTAAAAATCAATTTTTAATTTTGGCTATGTTTATCAAGAAAATTTTCATAATTAAAAATAGAATAAAAATTTTTCTTTAGTGAGCAAATTTTATGATAAATTTCTCTAATTAGATTTTTATACTGATTGTAACCATTATAACTTTCGATTGTTGATAGATACATTATAAAAAACCCGCACTTTCCGCAGAGCCGTAGTATTTTATGACTCCACACAGGCAGGGACACACATTTTATTTTAAATAAAGATTTTTTATTTTTGGCTAATCGTAGGTAGGGCCAGAGGAGGTTCTTTAGTTGTTATTCTTTTTCTTGTTTGTGTGTCCGGAATGGACAATCTAGTTCCGCATGACGGCATAAAAATATGGAAATTTAGGTCAGAAAAATTTATGGTTGCAAGTATTGAATTTCAAAAATGTTTTGCAATTAAAACAAGAAGGTTCAATGTTTTTTCCAAAAATGAGAAAGCAGCGATATTTTTTAAAGATCAATAAATTAAGCGTAGGATTAAAATTAATTAAAGTTCAAGGTTAACAAATGAATTTTAAATACAATTAAATTCACTTAAGTTTATAAGATATCACAGTTTTAGGGCATTGATGAGTAAAAAATTAAGACTAATAATCCATATAAATATATAATGATTCGAAGATGGTATCGAATTTCGATCAATTCTGATATGCTTGGACAATCAATTTAATAATCAAGTGAAACAAAAAGTACCATTAAGAAATAACCCTAGAAAATAGATTATTAAAACCAATTTTAAAATATTTATATATTTGAAATAAATATTATTTTTTAAATTTTTTAAATCAAATATGATTCAATTAATATATTCATAATAATCTACAAATATTAAATGGGTTTTTATTGCATGCGCAGTTAAAATTTTAGAAGCCTTTGTTACCCTCGCCACCAATGATTCATATGCGAAGGGATGCATAGCCCTCGCTCAATCTCTCAGAAACGTTCAGACTCAGAAACAAATAGTCGCAATGATTTCTAACAACGTAACTGAAAATATGACGTAATCCCTAAAGTATTAAAAAATAGTAACAAACTCAAAATACTGTTTGATAAAATTGTCATAATCGAAGAATTCAATAGCGGAGATGAGCAAAACCTGGGATTACTTAATAGACCTGAACTCGGAGTCACATTTTCAAAAATATTTTGTTGGAAATTGACCGAATTCAAAAAATGTGTGTTCATGGATGCAGATACTTTGGTTTTTACACGTTATAAACCGCAAAAATAGATTTTGAAAAATATTGACGATTTATTCGAATATGACGAACTCAGTGCGTGTCCAGATGTGGGGTGGCCTGATTACTTCAACAGCGGAGTCTTTGTTTTTCAACCCTCTTTGGAAACATTTCACAATCTTGTGTCTTTTGCTAACGAATTTGGAAGCTTTGACGGTTTTTTATCAAAAATTAATTTTAGGAGCCGACCAAGGATTACTCAACGCGTTTTTCGCAGATTGGTCCCTTTCAAATAGTCGAAGGATCCCCTTCGTCTACAATACTCCCGCTCTTTCTATTTACAGCTATTCACCCGCTCTCAGACAGTCGAATCAAAATATCTCAAATATTAGAAATCGGAGTTTGGTGAGAGTCGTCCACTTTATTGGTCCTTCCAAGCCTTGGGACATGCATCCCCAGTTTGGCCGGAATGAGGAATTTTTTAAACTATGGGACGATGCTTACTCAGAGGGTCTACGAAAAGGACTCAGTGAGTTTCCCGTATAAGAAATTTATTTAAATTTATTAGGAGCAGTCAAATTTGGACAGTCGTGTGTATTCTTCAGATTTGAGTGGTTGTAATAAGTTCTTTATATTTATAGAAAATGAAACTTGTCGAGAAATGGAATCATCGGATAAAATACTCCAACATTTACAAGAAGGGATTAAAAAAACCAAAATATCTAAAAAGAAAAATAACAGGGATTAACAAGATTAATTAAGGATTTAATTTTTCATTTAAAATGTTAATTTTGGTTCTGTTTCAATTAATATTTTTATATAGCGAAATATTCATCTGAAAAATCCAAAAAAAGACGATAAAACATTTTTCAACTAAATGAAAAACCGAGTTTATAGTTTAAAATAAAAAACTGATTTCCGCATTCAAAAAACCGCAAAAGTCAAAATAAAGTCACACCCTTATCCAAAAATTGTACATTCATTTTCATTTTATAAGTTTGAAACTAAAACTTATTCACAAAAATCGCTAATAAATTCTACAAACACCATTGGAATATCAAAAACGTTTATTTAAGCATTATTAACATTTTCAAGTGTAATTTCAGTAGCATTAATCATACTGTTAGTCAAGATAGAATTAATGCAATTAGCAACATCTTCGTAGTGCACTTTGTTCTGTAGAAAAGACACATTAGACACGACAGAATCGACTGCTCTTAACAGATAATCAGTCTCAGAATCCGTCACTAAATCCCCTACAGAATATTTGACGACTAAACCCAACACAACAGTGACAACTCGGATAGCCATTGGTGCCATTTCCCTAGCCAATGTCAAAGTCATTCCTCTCACAGCACTGCTAAGGCACTGGAAGGAAAGACTGTCCTTCATTCCAAACTTGGACACTCCATTGACAATTACTCCATGTTCCCCGTCGTAGTCTGCCTCTGAATCCTTGGCAGACCGAGCAAAGGAGGACATGAATGAATAAGAACTAGTTATGTTGTTCTGTATGATTATTACGTAATACTATATAGTCTGCGGTAAAATCGATCGGACTTTGATTCTGTTGGATAGTTTTGATGATTTTTACATTTGAATAATTTATTAAATAATTCAAAGGGCCGATATCGTTTTTTATTTTTTCAAATAAATTATCAATTTGTTGTGGACAGGAAATCTACATTTAAGTGAAATAAAACACGTTTAGTGGGTGGTATAGGCAATTTGGGAGACGATACTGGTCAGGTAGGGAAGAAATTTTTTCATGAGAATCTGCAAGAATTACACGGCATTCATTGTTGAGCATTAATTGAGCAGTTGTCAGTCCAATAGTTGCTACATCTCCTACAATTAGGGCTTTTTTACCCTAATATCGAGATTACACAATGTTACCACTAAAGATTTGAAAAAAGACATTAAATATTTTATAATAATTGTTTATAATTTATTAACATTTATTTTTTAACATAATTTAAAACTATTTGATGGAATTTTTTTAAAAGGTAATCCTAAGTATTCTACATTCCCTAACATTCTATTCATGAAACATGACTTTCTGATGAAATAATAGATTTAAATTTTTTGAAATTAAATTTAATTAATGATTTTACAATTAATTTTTAAATAAAATTTTAAAAAATAATAAAGGACCAACAATGGCTGTCGAGGTGGAGTCTACCGAGTGAGTACTTTTTTCATAGAGAAATAGTGTGATCAGATTGATAGAACAATATTTGAAGGAAAATAACTTACTAAAATCTCTCGAAACCCTCAGAGTAATCACATAATGGCATTTTAGGAAGAGTCAGGAGTCTATTTAAACACTGTAGACTCCATAGAGTCCTTCACCTCAGATGTTATAAACGGACACTGGGACAAAGTACTCATGACTGTCCAAACTCTTAAACTACCCGAAAACAAACTTATGGACCTCTACGAACAAATCACCATCGAGCTTATCGAACAGAGAGAATTTGGGGCTGTTCGATCTCTCCTTCGACAGTCCGATCCTCTACTACTCCTAAAAGAAAGAGCAATCGAGAGGTACATTCGCCTGGAAGAAATGTTGGCCCATCCTAAATTCGATCCCCGAGTATACGGAGAGAGTAAGGATAAAAAAAGGACTTTAATCGCTCATTCTTTATCCAAGGAAGTAGAAATTGTCCCCTCTTCTCGTTTGCTGTCTCTGATTGGGCAAGCTTTGAAATGGCAGAGACAGACGGGACTGCTCCCCCCTGGCAATAATATTGATATCTTCAGAGCTAAGGCTGTGGTCTACGCTCAGGGGGAGGACATTATTCCCACACAGAGCGGGAAAACTATCAAAGTGATGATTTTGCTGTAATTTCTAGTTCGGACAGAAAGCACATGTAAAAACTGCTGTTTTCTCACCAAATGGAGAATATTTGGTGACGGGGACAGTCGATGGGTTTGTGGAGGTGTGGAATTTCACTACTGGGAAGCTGAGGAAGGATTTGCCCTACCAAGACAAAGAGGAGTTCATAATGATGAAAGACGCTGTTATATCTCTTTCATTTTCCCGAGATTCTCATTTTCTGGCCACCGGAAGTTTGACGGGGCAAATCGGGATTTGGCGGGTTTCTACAGGGCAGTGTATTCGACGGTTGGAAAATGCCCACAGTCAATCAGTCACGTCCATGGAATTTTCTAAGGATGGGGGACATTTGCTGAGTAGTTCTAACGATAAATCAATCCGAATCCACGGTCTCAAGTCAGGGACATTGCTAAAGGAAATGTTGGGTCACTCTTCCTATGTGAACTGTGCAATGTACTTCTCGGACTGCATAGTCAGTGCATCCTCGGACAGTACTGTCAAAATATGGAATATCCACAGTTGTGAATGTTTAAAGACGTTTTGTTTGTCTGGGGATTCACCTGTGCTGTCGTTATGTCCTCTTTCAGGAGGGCAGTTTGGGGTGTGTAATCATTCCTGTACATTGTTTGTGATGGATATGAGTGGACAAGTCGTCAAAACGTTCAATTCTGGGAAGAAGGGAGTCTTGCTTGTGTCTGCTGTTGTGTCCCCTCGCAGTGAGTTTATATACGCGGTGGGGGAGGACAAGATGCTTTACTGTTTTGTAATGAAGACGGGCAAGTTGGAGAGGACGATAGCGGTTGATTTCATATCTGAGTTGTAGATTCACGATGGAGAAGTACTTGGTTTGTGTCATCACCCTCTTCTTAACATAATTGCCACATATTGTACATTTGGACTTGTTAGGTTGTGGAATGCATGAATTTGTCTATTTTTGAGTAATGTACACACCAGTAGGGAACTGTTGTCAGTAATACAGCTTATAATGTCATTAGTCAGTTATAAAACAGTCTAAATATACTTCAGAGACGAGTACATGGTTTAAATGTTAAACCAGTGTGTTTACTAATTGGTTCCTTAGTACATTAGTGGGCTATTTTAAGCTGAATAAGTAAATAAAACATTTTTGTTCTGGAATATACTTACTTGCCTATCTAGGAAGATATGGTAATTATTTTCACTCCGAAGGCACGAGTTTTTTAATAGTAAGTTGTATACACTAAGGCCTAAATTAGTGAAATATAATACAGTCAACCCTCTCTATAATGAACAAAATGTCCACGTCAAAACATCATGTTCACTATTGTCTATAGTGAACAAAAGGAATCAAAATAACAATAAACAATATTAAAGTATAATTACAAAGATTATTTAGAGATTTTAATCATGTAATCGGTGATTTTTTGAGAATGATTAGTTTGATAATTTCTTAAAATTTTTTGTATTTCGTATACTTTTCCTCTTTGTTCATAATCATTCTCAAGAAACCATAATTCAAGCGCCTTCGCATATTCACTAGCTTCATATAGTGTCGGAACATAAATTTTTTCATCTTCCTCTTCAACTTGGTCTTGCTGTTTTAGTTTTCTCGCAAAGTTTTGTATAAAGTTTTCGTCGTCAATTTGATCATTTTCATAAATCAACAAATTTTCATCATCTATTTCTTCTATTTCTGTCAGGTTCTGTATTAACGCATTTTCAAATGCTTTCTTGAAACAATTTGTAATTGTTAATTCCGACACTTCTAACCAAGCTTGATTTATGAATATCAAACAATTCAATAGAGTGAATTTCTTCAACTTTTCCGTAACTTTTTCGTGATCTACATTGTCATCATTAGTATAAAATTCAATCAAGTGTGCACATAGGAGTTGTCTATACCTGTCTTGATTTTATTATTCCTTGATCAAGGGGTTGTAACTTCGATGTTGTATTTGGAGGGAAAAAAAGAGTTCGATGTTACTGAACTCTAAATCACGTGAGTGTACAGTCGCATTATCAAGTAGAATTAGAATTTTTCTTTTTTGCAAAATCATTTTTTTGTTCAATTCTATGAGCCATTCTGAGAAATAACCATATGTCATCCATGCTTTTTTATTTGATTTGTATTCCACTTGTAAATTATTAATTAAATTTCTTCTTCCTTTAAAGCAGCGTGGATTTTTGGCTTTTCCAATAACAAATGGGTCAAGTTTTTCTCCCATCATACTAACGCAAAACATAACAGTTACTCTTTCTTTTATCGGTTTATTAGACAGATTTTTGTCCGAGTCAACAGCTAATGTTCTGTTCGACAAAAGTTTAAAAAACAATCCAGTTTCGTCCAAATTAAAAATATTTTTTGAACAATATTGTTCTAATTTTCTATTGAGGCTTTCTGTAAAATTTTCAATCACAGAGGTTTCAACAAATTGATTTTCTCCACATAAAGCACGGAAAGCAATGCAATATCGATTTTTTACATTTCCAAGCCATCCATTTGCTGCTTGAAATTCTTGAATATTACAAACTTTCGCCATTTTTAGAGACATGGACTTCAAAAGATATTCATTGATTGTAAATCCAAATGATCGTTTTTTAACGAACCATTCAAATAGATCTCTGTCGAATGGTTGAGACTTGGGCAAGTAATTTTCTTCTTTTTTTGGTCATCTTGAACATTAAGTATTCCTTCAGAATTTTTCAAAATTTTTTTTATGCAGCCCAGAGAAACATTGAAATAAAGGGATAAATCGCGCTGTGTGTAATGTCTATTTTTATGATAAAATTCGATTATTTCCTTCTTTTGAAAAAATGACAGGCGTTTTCGATTTTCCACCATGCTAACAACTGTAGAACGTGTAGTTTATTCGTTTTAAAGAATTTTAAATATATATGTAAAATATTAAATTTAATATTTTTATGTTCACAAAATTTGACGTTCACTATTCTTTAATAGTGAACACAAAATATTTAATAAATGATATTATACATTTTTAAACGTGGTATTCATTTTATAATAATATATTAATGAGAATTACTAATATTTGTTATTGTAGATTGCATTAATATGGCCTGTTCACTATAGAGAGGGTTCACTATAGAGAGGGTTGACTGTAATTTTATATTTTAAATCGGGATGGAAATCTTATTGTTAGTCACAGTGCAATTCCATTGTATCCTATTTTAAGTCATATAACTTGAGAATGAAATATTTAAGAAATTTTTATGAATCATCGAAAATTTCCCGAAAAGACCACAAGAGAAGTTTAAGGTAGAAAGGAATTTCGAAAAAGTCAAGATGAAGAATCAATGAGATTGGCCTTTTCGTGAAAAAGTATATTTTAAACACCGATTTACTTAGAATCATTTTTATGGCTGTTTAAATGTCCTAATATTTTTAAAAAATCAATGGAAAACGCGCATGTCGCATTTCAATACTTTTCATGTCTTGCCATTTTATGAGGCTTGAGGTATGTGGAATCTTGGGGTATAGCAAGTGAATAAAAAATCATTCATCCCATATTTTTAAAAGATTTTTGATAATCGTTCAAAATTGAGTTAGTGGGGTAAAATCATATTGTTTTTTTTGCTTTGCTGTTCGGGAAAAGTATCATTTGTGACCTACAGGGTAATTATCAGATAAATATAATTATTCCAATACCCTTTGTTAATAAATTCGGGGTTATTGTTAATTTGTGTCTATCCAAAATGAAATTATCAGTTTTCGTCGTATTTGCCGTTTTATATAATGTGACTGTATTTTTGAATCATTCTCAAAAACTATTGAAATATTGTTTCCGTGGCTTATAAGAAATTTATAAAATTAGACACAAATTAAAACTTTGTAAGTTTTTAAATGTTTTTGTATTCTTGAAAGCGAATAGAGTTGACCCATCTTTTCATGTTTAACGAAATGCAAATTTTTCTAGAATTCTAAAATCTTAAATAAACAGAAATAACAAAGATGGATCATAAAATCAAATTTTTTACTGACTGATCCCATTTTTAAAATTTTTAATGTAAATTTAAATCACGACAGAATAATTTATTTTACTTTAAATTTGCAAATATAACATAATATAGGCTCAACTCCATAATATTACGAATGACATTTGATCACTGTACGGTAGAAATGATTGCCAGAATAACAAAATCTGCAAAATCGGTGTTTGCAGAACCAGCAAACAACCATTCTTGTACGATCGTCCACAACAACACTGTGATGGCAAAGAGGACACGTTGTATATTTTATCACTTTATTCAGCTCATTTTGAACTTTTTTTGAGAGTATGAAAATAGGTATAATGTTTTCCTTAATGATAATTAGTATTCATAAACATACTTTATTTGTTTCGTTTTCAAATTTTTGATATTTTATCATTATGAAATTAACAAATTCTGTCGTCGAAAGTTATTTTATTACTTTTCTCACAGCGTTTTTTGACTTAAATCAATAGTATTAATATCTCTATTTATCTGATGAACCACATGCAGGGATAAGCTATCAATACGGGTCAACAAGTAGCTACTTTATTTATCAAAAAATTAATTTTAAGTTGAAAAGGACAATTCACTCCAAATAATGTCCTTGATGTTGCTTGATTTTTTTCATTTTTTGATGATCACTTATGTTTATGTGATTTTAAATTACATTTTATAAAATTGTGTGAGATTTTTATTTCTCATGATTTATATTTTTTCAAAAATACTTTTCACATACTCAATTCTTTCAGGCACCCTTAAAAGTTTTAGCGTAATCGGATTTATTTTATTAATTATTGAGTGGTGAGAAAAAGGACGGATTCGTATTTATTCGATATTCTACAAGGCCAATAAGAATTTTCTTAACTGATTTCAGTGGAAAGTAGTATAGGAGCACTAATAGCAGTAGGCATTCTATACATTTAGTAGAAGTTTTAGATTTGTTTGTTTGGGTCATTTTAAATAACATTTTTTTTGATTTTGGCAATTTTAAAAAGTTAATGGACAATCTTCCTCCATATTAAAAAGTAATTTTTTAAATAAACAATTAATTTTATATTAGTTTTTTTAAATGTTGTTTTTATCAAATATAGTAAAAAGATACCAAATAGTTAAATAAATAGCAGACCGCATATATTTGAAAATGTCGTATTCTCTGTCTAGTGGTGCCATAGAAAAAATATTCAGAGGCGAGAAAGTCCAGAATCCAATCTTACAGGTAACTAAACCTATAAAATCTTAATTAAAAAAGGTATTTGGACACAAAAAAATTATATCAACGGAATCTAACTCAGCCGAACGTTACCGTCTGTTAATATCCGACGGAGTGAACCACTTTTCATCAGTAATGCTAAGCACTCAACAAAGCCACCTCATCACCGAAAACAGACTTTCCCCAAATTCTATAATAAAAGTCGAGAACTATCAACTAACAAGTGTCGGAACAGACAAACATATTCTAATTCTATTCGAACTTGCCATTCTAAGTCCACAAGACCAAGTCCTGCAGAGAATCGGGGACCCAACCCCCTTTAAAATATCAGATATCCACCAAAAACGACAACCAACAGTCCCTTCCCCTCAAAAATCAAATCCACCCACAAAAAGACCATGTTTCCCCCAATCCCCCACAGTGGTGGAGAGTAAAGTCCATTCAATCAACAGTCTCAACCCATATCAAACCAAATGGATGATCCGAGCGAGAGTAACTCAAAAAAGTGACATCAAAACGTGGTCTAATTCGAGAGGGGAAGGAAAATTATTCTCAATGACACTCACAGACGAATCTGGGGAGATCAGAGCCACGGCATTCAACGATGAATGTGATCGGTTTCCTCTATTTTTATTATTTCAGTATTTTCCCCCTTTGTGAGACAGGGCAGATTTATTTTATATCAAAGGCTAGTCTAAAAGTGGCCAATAAACAATATTCTTCACTTCCGAATGACTATGAGATGACATTTACACGGGAAACTCAGGTTTGGTTGGAAATTACTCTCATAGTTCACTTTATGTGCAGAAACTGACGTGAATATACCAGAAATTGACTTTAATTTCGTCAGGATAAGCAAACTGGGGGAGATGGCTGTGAATAGAATGGTGGATGTGTTGGGAGTGGTCCACACGTCGAGTCCGATCACGGAAATAATCTCAAAACAGAACAATCGTGAATTAAAAAAACGGAATATTCAGTTGGTGGATGACTCAGGTGGGTGTTTAGTATGAATAGGCAGGTTCTGTGGTGACTGTTACTCTTTGGGGGGAACAGGCTGAGAGGTTTGTGGTCACCGAGGAGGCCCCACACCCCACAGTGGCTATAAAAGGTGCCCGACTGTCCAATTTTAATGGCTGTTCGCTCAATACTAGCACGAATAGTACGGTTATCTTTCACCCGGAGCGTCGGGATGCATATAAGCTGGCGGGGTGGTATTTACGTGGAGGATCAGAAATTGAGTTTTCGAATCTGGCAGGAAAAGAAGACCAAATTGCACCGCGTACTGTGAATTGGAAGACATTTGGGGAATGTGGAGGGGAAAGTGTGGATGGGAATACAGCGGAGTATTACACAGTCAAGGCATCGGTTGTGTTCTTGCGGAAGGAAACGTGTGTTTATTTGGCTTGTCCGTCTGAGGATTGTAACAAGAAATTGGTAGAGCAGGGCAATGGGGTGTATCGATGTGAAAAGTGTCAGAAGGATTGGCCCAAATACAAGCGTCGGTTTATGCTGCAGATTCATCTGGCGGATCACACGGATAGTCAGTGGGTGACATGTTTCCATAGTATGGCCGAAAAGATGTTGGGTTGTAAGATGGAAGAGATTATTGACCCCAATGATCCCACGGGGAGTGGGACACGGGACATAGAAGATGTTATTCAGCAGATTATGTTTAATTCCTATGTCTTCAGAATGAGGTCAAAGATGGAGGTCTTCAATTACGAGAGTAGACTCAAATCGACGATTTTTTCTGTTGATAGTCTCGACTACATTTCGTACACAAAACATCTTATTTCACAGATTCAGGCTTTTAATTAGTTTTGATACTTCTTTTTCACATTTTTACTGTTTTTTGTTGTCGAATGATTTATTTGATCCTTAATTATTATGAGTAATTTGTACAGCCGATTTGACACAGTTGACTCTCATGGCCTTTGATAAATTGAGAGTAAAAATAGGGACTTGGTAGCGTAAAATGATATTGATGAACAAATAAAATATTAGAGACGAGGAAATAATGTTCAGATGATTGTTGTTGAATCTCGTGAGTTAGAATTAGTGGATAAATAGAACGTCAAAAATATGCCTACCTGCAAACATGTAATGATTACATTTAAGCTTGCAATAAAATTCCAGAGTGTATTTTTAGTGACCAGATTTAAGTAAATTTAAATTAATAAAGGAGGCGTCATCAATGTTAGCGACGAGTTTATACAACCTTCAAGTTAAAATGAGTATCCAGATCCCAATTAGTCGACGTAATTTGATATATTATTTCACGAGTTTATAAACTGCAGTTCTTTCCCATAAGCATCCAATTCGATGAATCAACAGATATAACTTCGATTATCAGTTAGTTTCTTTTTTACGTTTTTTCGAGGCAAACAAGATTGTTGAGGATTTTCTTTTTGTATCGAACTTAATGGAAAGTCATGATATTTTTTGCTGTTGTTTACGAATTTGTGGAACTTAATTCTATTGACTGGAATAAAGTCGGATCAATTTGCACTGACGGAGCTCTTTCAATGCTTGGTCAAAATTTATTGCACATGTAAAAAAAGAATCCAAATTTCCATTGTACAATACACAAATATCCTCTTGAATCAAAAACTTTACCATCAGAGATGAAGATTGTCCTCGATCAAATAATAAAAATAATTAATATTATTCGTTCAAGAGCAGTTAATCATAGAATTTTTCAAAAATTGTCAGAAGAATTTGGATCAGAACATTCAATTTTGTTATATCATTCAGAATTTAGATGGCTTTCCCGGGGAAAGGCTTTGACGAGAGTTGTTGAGTTATCTGATGTTATTTCAATGTTTTTGAAAGATAATAATCATTTTGATTTATTTGAATTGATGGAATCCATTAAATTCAATAAAAATTATTTTATCTTGCTGACATTTTTTCTATTTTGAATGATTTTAATTTATCTTTGCAAGGTTAACTATAATTATGAATTTTTAAGCAAATATATGTCTTATTTATTATTTATTTATTTATTAACTCCACTTAAACACTTTTTATTGACCAAAGGACCAGGGTAAGCCAGTTAATTATAATCCCCCGTGATCCCCCGATTCATGCGAGGGAGATCCTTCTGAAAGGTTCGATCCTGCCCACAATGAACGTACTGAGACGACGATGTCCCAGGGTCTGAGATCTAGAAGTCCTTTTTCGGTAGGCATTAAGTGCCTCCTGAGCGTTGCCATATCCGAATGGAATTTTCCAACTGACATGGTGGACCCCATAACGCCACGCTAAGACCGGAAGGAAGGTAAGAGATCCCCATTTCCAACTGTGTTGTGCCAGAAGTACTCGTTGCCTCACGGGCAGGGGAACGATAACGAGAATTGGCCCCAGGATGAAAACTGCCTCCTTCGGAATCGAACTCACGACTGTCCAAATCCATTATCCATAGCTTAGTCTTCAGCCAAGGGGGCTGAAGAAGAATGGACATGGTTTATTAACTCCAAGATCACCGAGAAAGATAGGTCAGAACTAACTAATTAGGTGATCCCTGCCTCCAACAACAGCCGTACTGTCCTTGCATGATCTTCTGATGGCCCGACCGTGATCCGGAAACGCCTTCTCTTCCTTCTGCAGAGGAACTCAATTGGAGTGCATTTCTTTATAACCGACCGAAATTCCTCTGCATGGGCCACCTTTTCCTTGAGTGGGTTCCCACTTCCTTGCAGAAACGTGGGAAACCCTGTCCATTCTTCTGCGTCGCCTCCTCGGAAGCAAGGCTGCCAACTGAGGTGTCAGTGTGGAGCATAATCTTCCTTCTGAGTGAGTTCAAGTGTGTTCAAATATATGTCTTCAATTGAATTAAATGAAAAAAATCATTGCAGTCAAAAATAAATTATATTTGTAGAGAAATTAACTTTTGAAATTAAATATATCAATGTTTCCTCTTTTGAAACTTTTCATTGAAATACAGATCCCGATAGTTCGTTATTGAAAATTATTGATGAACATCTTGCAAATCTTGTTGAGAAATTTGAAAACTATTTTCCTGCACAAAATTCTGTTCCTGATTGGATAGTAAATCCCTTCCTTTCTTCAATGAATGTAGATGACGATCTCAAAATTCAAAAATCCCTCATTGAATTAAAAAGTTCCCAAAGTGCTTTGATATCGTTTAAAAACAGTACATTAATGGAATTCTGGTGTGAACTAAGAACTGTATTTCCATTACTCAGTTCATAGAGAAGTTAATTCCATTTCACACAACATATCTGTGTGAAACGGAAATGTCACATCTTCATATTTAAAGTCAAAGTATCGAAATCGTCTTGCGTATTGCCCTATTTGAGACAAAGCCGAACATTGATATTTTAATCTCTAAAATACAAGAACAAAAGTCCCATTAGGCAGTTTAATTACATTATAAAATTGTATTAATAAGATTTGATTTAATTCTTGATTAAGACAAAATGCATACTAGGGGGTCCCTAAAATTTTTTTAAAGCACTTTGGGGTTCCCTATTAAAAAGGTTGGGAAACGCTGGTCTAGATTAACGTCACTTTTGCAGTTGAAATCGTTTGAATGTATCCATACAATCTTGAGAATAATCATAAGCATCGCTTTCTTGTAAAAAAGAACCGGTGATACCAAATTTAGTATCAAATTGAGTTTTATCTTTTCAAGTAACTGAACAATAATAATAAATTAGCATAGATATGTGAGCGACAGACTTCTCGCAAAACTTTCAGACAGGTTTGTAATTCTAAAAGAAATCATGCTCTTTCGAAGAATGCAAAAATTTAATGCAACATGACCTTATATCTGCAGTTAAAAGTAAAATCATATTTATCAAATCACATTTGTTATTTTTGACCCAACCCAGACAAATGTCAAAAGAATAGTCTGTACAAGAGTCATTGAAGTGAAAGGAGTATTCAAATGGATTGAAATAAATAGTGAAGAAGTATTGTCATTTGTATTCATTTACAGCTACTCTGGGAGCACATTCTCACTCCCAATAGAATTTCACAAGGCTACTGACTGGGTGGCAAATGTTCGAAGATAAATAGTTTTTATATACCGACAGCTATTTCACAGACATGATCACCGAAATATTCCCAACTAACAGTGCTGTATTTTAAAATAGATAATTAGTTTAGATCAAGAAGTACAATGTCTCTCAACATGACAAATAAGTGTATTAATGATTATAACATATTTTAAGAATGATTCTGAAAATAAAAACAATTCCCAGAAACTCAAATCACGTTTGATACATATTATGAATATCCAATTAATTTTTTCTTTTTCAGGCTGCTAATTATTGTATTTATATGTTAGATCAACCATACCCCCCAAGTCTTTTATCATTTTCGAACTGATATTGGGACTAATTATCTACCAAATCAATTTGGGTTGTAAAATGCCATAACATAATAATTTGTCAACACTAATATTGGAAATTAGGATTCGCCAGTGGCCGCACCGCGTAAAGCAAGCAAGTTACCTCACAAGATTGCTATCGATGGGTTGTTGTTCTCCAAATTTGATTACTTTTTATAGCTTCTCTTGGAACCAGTCGAATGTTGTATTTTGACCTAATACACTAAACACTACAACAAATAATTGTGCTACAATAACTCTTCACACTAAAATGATTTTTAATTAAAAAGCAGTACAAGAAAGTGGAGATCAACAAATCAAATCGCAAAACAACAGGACCAGATACACGAACCACAATCTTCACTATAATGCTGTAGTTATTAGCTACTTTGTTTAATATTTTCTTTTCCTTGTTAAAAACAATTTTACTCAATATCAAAATATCAGTAAAGCACCGGTTTCGAAGACCCCCGCTTTTAGGAGCAGTTTTTGATAAGAGTCAATTTTTCATTATATAATATATTTTTATGGATAGTTAAGTTAGTTAATGACACTTAAGCGTTTTCATAAGCACGTTTTGCTCGTGCCTTACTCTCAACTATTTTCCAAGTCAGTTTTTTCCCTGACCAGTCACTCAACTGTCTTCCCAGTGACAAAATCATTCGAATGAAATATTTAATAATAATGCTATTTCCTCAATTTAGTCACTAATTGAGTTGAATCTTCAACTTTTACCGATTAATGTAGTGCTTGTAAAATTTAGGTACTTTTCCATCCCATGTGAGAACGACGTTCACTTTTGAATTAGCTTTAATTCGCTTTCCCAGAGAACATATAATTTCTTTACCTCCATATGGTTTAAAGATTGTTAAAAAGTAATCACAACTTCAATGAGCGTTATAAAGTATGTATTTATAAGGATCACTCAATCTCAAAAAAGAAGATTATTCCACCCATTATTTTACTTTTATTTCTATAAAAATCACAGCGTTACTTCATAATTTTTTCTATAAAAATATAAACTTAATTGCAAGTACTAAAAGTAAATGTATTTCAAAAATCCATTTTGTAAAAATCAATAAAAATTTATTACAAAATAAAATCAAACTGCACCACGTTTATTGCAAGACACATCATTCTAATACAAATAAAAAAAACAAAACCTCAAAAAGCAGTCTCTTCTTCTTATACCACTCCTTCTGAGCACCAAAACTCCTCTCAAGCAAAATCTACATAAATCAGTAACACCAACCCTCTCAGCCTGCAACTTATAAAACAACACTTCGGCATGGACACGAGCCACCTCCTCCCCCTCAATAGAATACTCCCTCATTTTAACACCTACCACCTCACATAAAACAACAACCAGTATGTGACTCAATTGCCTTCAGGAGTGACACATCGAACTGAGTAACCATCGAGACAGCCATTCCAGTTCGACCTGCTCTGGCTGTCCTCCCCACTCTGTGCACATACGTCCGTGCAGCATTGGGGACATTATGACAAATACACAAATCCACAGAAGGCATATCCAATCCCCTCGCCGCCACATCAGTAGCCACCAAAACACGACAATTTGTAGACCGAAATGTATTTAAAGAAGCAAGACGTTTCCTTTGTGGCAAAAAAGAGTGAAGGACCTGCACAGAAATACCCAATTTTTCACAAAGCATACCCAAAACCTGACAATACCTATAAAACTATCACATAATTGTCTACTTGCACTGATTTGTGAATACTATGATTGAACTTGATGGATTTTCACGGAGAAAGGCGTCTAAAAGAACAAGCAGGTACGAATCCTTCTTATCGGCTTCCATCAAAACAAAACGTTGGTCCAACAAATCGACTGTGGTCGTCTCCTCTTTGTATTTAAAGGGATTGGAGGATTCAGTCAGTTTGTTGAGGATTGGACTGTCCGTGGCACTGAACATCAACGTCTGTCGGTTTTTGGTGGGGAGAAATGAAATTATTGAGCTCAGTTGTGTCTCAAAGTCTCCTTCCAATAGACGATCTGCCTCATCCAACACCAGAAAACGTAATTGAGACAAAGATTGGGCCAAATCCCCACTTTTGTACTCCAAAAGATCGGATAGTCTGCCTGGGGTGGCTACAACCACATGGGGGAGCTCAGAAAGGGCAGTCAGTTGTTCGACATAGTCTATAGGCCTTTTAATATGGATATATACCTCTTCCTCCGGTCACACAGACAGTCTTGAGATGGATTGGTCGACCGATTAGACAAAATTGGTCACATATTTGGGAAGCCAGCTCACGTGAGGCGGTAAGGACGAGGGCGAATATTCCATAGGGGTCTTTTTCGAGGATTTGGATTATTGGGAGTGCAAATGCTGCTGTTTTTCCGCTTCCAGTCTTGGCACAGGCAAGAACGTCTTTGCCTGAGAGGATTTCTGGAATGCAGGCTGATTGAACTGGGCTGGGTTTACGAACTCCAATTGAATCACAGTGATTTACAATCCATTCACAAATTCCCAGTTTTTTGAATGATTTTTGTTTATTCATTAATTACCACAAGAGGCAACACGTTATTAAATAAATAATATTTAGTATATTTAATATAATTTATTTATATTTTTAATAAAAAACTAATTTTTTAGTCTCTTAGTTTTTTAATTTAATTAAAAAATGTTTTAGTACACATTGGTTATTGAAGTATTTTTTATTTATTTAAGCAACAAAAAATAAATATATATTTAATTTTATTGTTATTTATTTTATATATGAACAATAGATTTTAATGGACGATCCTAGCTCTAGTAGGATTAGCATAAAATTCCAAGGTACCTCAATTATATTAAGATCACAGACAATGATTCTGCCCGAGTTTCTCAATCTAAAATGGAATTCATTTCAAAACAGATCAACGACTTGGATTGGAATTATGAAGTAAAAAACGTAGCCAAGGCTGGCAATGCTATGATAACGTGTATCCTCTGTCAGCTACCCCTTTTATTTATGGCCAGATTTGTTCGTCCTGTCATTTCTATTTATAGTCATGTCGACACACATTTTGTCTTTCCTGTGCTAATAAGGCTGTCAATTCCCGACGGTCGTGTCCTAAGTATATTTTATATTCCACTTTAGATGTCGAAAGTCGTTAGAATATAAAGTTTATCCTTTCCGATCTCTCTATGTCTGCACTGTCTCGTCTCATTGCTGCATGTCTTACTTGTCCCTCAGAGATATGCAGTCACATCTCTCCCTTAGACATGGCTCTGTTTAATTTGACTTGCTCTTTTCTAAATTATTATTTTTATTCTTTGGTTGCTAAATTTTTTATTGGCAAAAAAATTGTATTTTATGAATAAATGTCAACATTTGAATAAGAAAAGTCAACTTGAAAGTTGATAATTAATTATGGTGAATTTTACTTTTAAAAACATTTTAATGAACTTATAATTCTTTAATTGTTATTAAAGTGTGTTAACAAAAGATTTGACCCCGATTGAACGTCATAAATTGTAATATTCGTCAAATAATATTTTATATAAAGTTAATAAATTCATTCAAACTAAATGTCGCAAAATAGAAATCCTTACGGATTTACCAAAGATCATCTTGTGAGTGGTTTTATTAAAATTTTAGCAAAAAATACCTCCCGGGACATATGAAATTGAATCATTTCTTGATATTTTATTTCGCAAACCTAATACTTATGGATCAAAATCTACTCCAAGAACATTTCCCGTCAAAGTTAATTCTTGTGCTCCTCCACCTGCCACATACAATCCAAAACTGTACATTTTCCGCGTTTATTAAAGCAATGTATTTTCTACTAAGAACTACTCCCTTTCTCGAGCTCCCCGTAGTATGGAATATGGAAGAGAAATATCTCACGTGGCCGCCAACTCCTACAACGCTGGAGAATATTATTCTATCAAATGTGAGAAAAGGGATAAAAGGTTTGGCTTTGATGTTGAATTATTCATAGCAGTGCTGCTTTTGTGTCAAAACTACCGAGGATTGACCCCGAACTTTATAATTTGGTTGGTCAATGTTAATAAACATGTGTTTTAGAAAGATAATCCTGACCCAGGACAGTATAAGACAGTGGAGTTGAATCATTCCAACATAATCCGATCCCCCTTTTTGTCAAAAACTGCTCGTTTCAAAAAATCTAAACAGGTAATGATTAGATAGTCAATTTCTTATAGACCACTCCGGGTCCGGGGGCATACATGACGTACACTTTGCCTAAACCCAAGTATTTGGTTGATCTACAAAGGAATCCCTTATTTTACGTGAGTTCAATGCCTCAACAAAGCTAAATAACTAATTTTGAATAAATAATCCAAATTAATTCTTATTGAGACCTTTAAGAGGTAGTCCATGAGGAAATGCTGTCCTTAGTCAAGACCGTATTTTTTGACCGAAAAGTGAATAATTTACAATCATTGCACTTCTGTAGACAATAAAAGTCAAAAAAAGCTTTAAAAAACCGATTTTGTATAATCTGTAATTACTAACGAATACGTGGGAATATACGTGGACACAAAAATGATTACATTCACCTTTTATTATTATTGAAGATCTAAACGCCAAAAAATACATGTTGAGGTTGTAGAATTACCAATTATGATTGAGTCACATTTCCACGCCGTCTTTAATTTTGCAACAAAATTGACGTCAATTAAAAAATATTGTCTGAAAAATAAGCTATAAGATGGTACGTCTATTTTCTAAATCAAAATGTTCTCAATAAAATGGAAATTACGAACGGTTTCAATTTTATGGGTAATTCATTAGCGAATTGAACTGGAGAATCAAACAACTTTTGTGAAGTTCTAGGCTTTCTAAACGACGGATGACTACAAATCTATATTGATGGTGTATATCCTACAAACGATTTTCAAAATAATTAACGCTCAACAACTCTAATCACCATTGGTTACGGGATTACATTAATTTGAATCACCAACAGAAGAAAATTGAAGAACAGCTTTATATGCAATAGTTAATATCATTCAGTTCCCTACCTTAAAAGGGACCGATTATCTAATTTAAAAAGTGCGACTGAGAATGATCTAAAATTCATGATTTTTTATCCAATTTTTTAGATTTAGGTACAGAAACTAATTAAAACTATGGAAAAAATTGATTTTCCAAAACCAAAATCTGCTAAGTAACCATAGAGAAATTGAACAAATATTATTGATGAAACCAGAAACCAGTAAAGATTAGTTTAATTAAGTTTGAATTATGCCATTTCCTCGTCTTCCTCTTCACCCATTTCGCCCTCATCATCGGCAGCGGCGTCCTGATATTGCTGATATTCTGTGACCAAGTCATGCATGTTGGACTCAGCTTCAGTGAACTCCATCTCATCCATTCCTTCGCCAGTATACCAGTGAAGGAAGGCTTTTCTGCGGAACATGGCAGTAAACTGCTCTGAAACTCGTTTGAACAGTTCCTGGATTGCAGTCGAGTTTCCAACAAATGTGGCAGACATTTTTAATCCACGTGGAGGAATGTCACAAACTGCAGTTTTGACATTATTGGGGATCCACTCCACGAAATAACTGCTGTTCTTGGTCTGAATGTTGAGCATTTGTTCGTCCACTTCCTTCATTGACATTCTTCCTCGGAAAATAGCAGCCACAGTTAAATATCGACCATGTCGAGGGTCACAAGCAGCCATCATGTTTTTGGCATCGAACATTTGCTGAGTGAGTTCAGGCACCGTCAGAGAACGGTATTGTTGAGATCCTCTGGAAGTCAAAGGAGCAAATCCAGGCATAAAAAAGTGAAGTCGGGGGAAGGGGACCATGTTTACTGCCAATTTACGGAGATCAGCATTCAACTAAAAATTATCAATTATTATCCGCTAACTTGTCCTGGGAATCTGAGACAGGTGGTCACTCCTGACATTGTGGCAGACACAAGATGGTTCAAATCTCCATATGTTGGAGTTGTAAGTTTCAATGTTCTGAAACAAATGTCGTAGAGAGCCTCGTTGTCGATACAGTATGTCTGGTCAGTGTATTCTACCAACTGATGGACTGAAAGAGTGGCGTTGTAGGGCTCCACAACTGTGTCAGATACCTCGAAGGATATTTAAAAGTGGTCTACCTTGGGTGAAGGAACAACTGAGAATGTGTTCATAATCCTATCTGGATATTCTTCCCTCACTCTGTGGATGATCAGTGATCCCATTCCTGATCCAGTTCCTCCACCCAATGAGTGAGTCAACTGGAATCCTTGGAGACAATCACAGCTCTCCGCTTCTTTCCGAACGACATCCAAGACTGAGTCAACCAGTTCTGCTCCCTCAGTGTAATGTCCCTTTGCCCAGTTGTTTCCAGCACCAGATTGTCCAAATACAAAGTTATCAGGACGGAAAATCTGTCCGAATGGCCCAGATCTGACAGAATCCATTGTCCCAGGCTCTAGATCGACCAGAATTGCTCTTGGGACATACTTTCCACCTTAAAATCAGACCGGTTCTCCACATTACCTGCAGCTTCGTTATAGTAGACATTGATTCTCTCCAATTGAAGATCAGAGTCTCCATGGTAAGTTCCAGTTGGATCAATCCCATGCTCGTCTGAGATGACTTCCCAAAACTAAATTTAGTATTCGACTTTAAGTTTTGTACTTTGGCTCCGATTTGGTTTCCGCACTGTCCTGCCTGCAAGTGAACGATTTCTCTCATTTTTCTACTTTCACGTTAGAACTGCAATTTAAACACTCATAAAATCGCGTTGCCTAGCCAATAGCCCCATGACTACGCATTTTTTCAATAATTAATAAATCAGTTTAATGGTTTTAGCGAATATTTTTACAGATTTTATTAAACTTTCATGAATATTTTTCTCTGTTTTTATACAAAATTCTTTTTATTTCCACGTTTTTGAGCTCAAAATTGGCGTTGTCAACGAAATGTTGGTCGTCGTAGCAAACAGTTTCCATATGAATGTTTTACATTGAGATTGATTATTCCATGGTAACAATTTGGTGGTTATTTCTATTTATTAAATTTCCATCTTTAGTAATTTCAGTCACTCGGTCAGGTTTAATTGCTGATTTATTATCCATTTAATGTCATAATTGTTTATTTTCTTTAATTTAATATAGCTAGTTCGTTTCTTTTTTACAAGAGCTAAGCAAAACTGTTTGTTTTATTACTCAAATTCTTAAAATAAAGCAGCAAATGACAAATTAATTAAAATACATTTGTCTAGGCATGCCATTTTTCAAGTATTAAACAATAAAAGAATCAATTATTATCGACTCAAATCAAAATTAATCACCATGAATGAGATGATGTTAAATCGAATCTGTCAAATACATTGAATTTGCATTTTTCCCATTTTAAAATATTTCAAAAATGATTTCTAATGCATTTATATGAATGAAAATAACTAATTTAAAGAAAAAAAATTAAAAATGTGGTCTATGACGACTTTTTCATAAACTGAAAAAATATTACAACGCGAAAGAATTTTTGAACAAGAATTTCCTATTAAAATTGTTTTCGTAGCCGCAAGAATATTTAAATTATGAAAATTCACAAATTTGTATCTTTTCTTGCGGAAATATACAAAATTTTACGACATATGGCATTAATTTATTTCAGAACTCTATAAAATGCGTTTCTTGATTTTTCCAAGTGGAAGTGACCCAATGTAATTCAATTATAAGATTAAATAACTAAGACTTTATTTATTGCATTGAAAATTATGAAACAAATCAAAGAATTGTGGTTGTTGGGGAACTATTTGTTGCTAAGTACTTAATAAGTATAATAAAACGTTGGTACAAGTCCATTAAAATAAAAAAGAAAGATATTAATGGAATTCAATCTCTCTTGTAGAAGAGTGCATATAATAAATTTAAAAACATTGCATAAATCAAAATTCCGTAACTAAGGACTTGAATTTACAATTTATAAAAAATATAAATTAATATATCACGATGTTGGACTATTTAATAAAGAATTATAGTAATGGTAATAAGTTCTAAAAAGTTGTATCCTAACCTGTTCCACGTATTATGTATTGCACTGTTGATTTGCAATTTCGCTTTAAGGGTAAAACTACATTCTAAATTGTCTTCATAAATAAACGTTTTTCAAAAACAAGTGTAAGTCAACTATTTAATGACTACTTTCAGAATCTATTGTTACTAGATGGAGAAACTGCCTCCGAGCAACCAAGTACTGCCTGGAACTCAGATTGATTCGGAAACGAAAGGAATCAATAAAAATGAAGGACTTGTTGATTATTTAAAAGAAATATGGAATCAATGTTCTCCACTTGTTAATGTCCTTTGTGAAATTGAGTCCACTGACATTCCTATCAAAAAAGCTTCTATTTTTGATTTTTTGTCAACTTTGTGGTTGCCTTAGTAATAAAATAAACAAACCAACCACACTGATTACAGTCGTTACACTCCAGGCATCCACGAACACAAAAGAACTTGATAAATTTTACTCAAACTTCATAAGTGTCTATAATACACAGATTGGATTATTTTTATGAAATCGTTATGGGCTGGAATACTAAAACAGGAAAATTAAAATCAGAGATAATATCAAACCAGATAAAATTAAAGAAACTCTAAAATAGGCTCAAATATATGTCGTTTGCTTCATTCTGAAAAATTCACTATCAATGAAAAAAATTTGATCATATTAGACAAGTAAAATACAAAAATGATAGACAAATGTATCAACTGTTTGTTACAATTATTAAAGTACTTTAGCAAAACCAGCTGTCTATTATGTTTGTACTAGGGAATAAATTACGCAAAATTTCTAGACCATGAATTAAAACCAAAGAAATATGTAAAAAAAACTGCCTGGGAGAAAGTTAGATATCGATAAAAGAGCAGCTTTTACAGCAAAGACATCAGCAAACCAAAAAAATATATTGTCTAGTAAGTTTCCAAAAATTTCTAATGACACAAAAATACGGCCACAAATTGGAAATATAACAAAGTCTTCAAAACTGCCTATGTCAGGGATCGGCGAAATCTGGGGGATTTGAGAATTTAGTGAATTCGAGAGATTTTTCACCCATTAATAATTTAAAGCAAAAAATTATTTATAACAACAAAATCAGTTATTTTTGATTTGTTTTTTTGAAGTTCGGATCATTGAAGATCCAAGCTTTTGAAGATTTTCGACATCAAAGAATTCTTCTTGATTATAGAATTCTTTTAATTTATTTAAATCTTGAAAAGCCTCGTTAAAAGTTACACCTTTCTGACTTTCCTCTATGGGTTTTTTCACTATCAATTTCTTGTTCTATTGTCTCGGAATCATTCAAATCAAATTCTTTATTTTCATTGTAGTCAATTTCGATGTAAAGTCTTTCTTCTAAAGGATTACTTATGTTTATTTTTTCTAAAATATATTCAAAATTTTCAATGACAGCGTTTTCATAATTTATACTTTCAATGTTTTGAATCCATTTTGCATGCTTGAAGCATTTGAATATTAAGGAACTATAAATCTTGTCCCTTTCATAATGCGTGAATAATATTGCATCTTTTAAGTTTAATTTTTTGTATTTAATTTTTTTTGTAATAGAAATATTTTGACTTTCTCGGTAATGATTTCATCGTTCAAAATGGCTCCTTTAGCATCCACTGAATTAATCCAAGAAATCGTATCATTATCGATTTCACTAAACTTCAAATATTCTTTACGAGAAATGTAAGATCTTAAGCTATTTAACACATTTCCTCTCTTATTTCTCGAACTTTAAAATGGAAATTTTTGGTTTGTTTTTTAATCGTGTACTGGATTCCACTCTGGACGTTTCAAGAATTTGGCGGATTTGATAAACTTTACTGCATTGCAAAACATATAGACGGCAAAAATTCAGCTGAAGTAATTAAGTACTAGATCTTCCTGTAATTATTGAAAATGATTTTTCATTGGGTATTAGTAAGATAATTTCCTTTTATCAAAACAAAGCTTATTCCAAATTGAAATTTTAACTGGTGACATGATTTAGATGCACAGATGAAAAAATTGATTATGCAAAAACTACAATGAGTACTTAGAGGTGCTCGAAATGAATATATCACAACCTTTTGATACGATTTATTTAACTAACTGACTTAGAAATGTACTACTAAACAGGAAAGTTTTAATAATTTTCACAAAACTGGCTAAAATTCGTTATAAATCCAAAATTGTAAAAAAATCGATGCAAGAATTGTATAGGCACATTGTTTGGCCACACTTTCAGCGGGTAGGTATCGGTCATCAAAATCCGTCTTTTGAATTTTAGAATGTATTTCGATAAAAATTCACTTTAATTGTTATTAAATCTAGCCACAAAAAACTGAATAAGTTAAACTAGATAGCCTATTATCCATCAGTTTCTAATAAAATTTGTGAAAATGTTGCCGACTCTAGTATGGTGAGTAATAACTCTCCTTCAACAGGAGAAAGGATTCATTTACTGCGAAATCGCAACATGTTTTTTGCATAGGATTTAATTTCAAAAGTATCCAATCTCGGTTTCTTGATCTTTCTAAGGGGAAAAAAACTAATTTGTAGAACTAATGCTTCTAATAATTTAATTTAACTTTTATAGGTCTGTAACTTATTGGCAAGTGAGCTTTCGCTTCTGCATAGCTGTCAAGTAAAAATAATTCCTGTGGTTATGACATGGGATGGAGTTGTCTCGAAATGCTTCAAAAATTATATGAAGAAACTATCTATTGAAGCAGGAACGAGGACATACATCCAATCCGTTGTACTGAAAGGAACGCTCGAGAGTATGATGATCGAACACAAGCACGGAATGAAGGTATCTGGTGAAGAATACGCTTCTGCTTCCAACCGGTATGTGGAGATGGCATGCAAAAATGAAGACGACCCAATGAATGCTAAAGAAGATGCAATGGTTGAATCAGATGTGGTAGTGGGGAGTAAGAGGCAGCTGGAAGTAGACTCTTCTTCCAAGAGAAGGAGAGTGGATATCAGCGAGCTGGAGTGAGATCTGCTTAGTTTCTGATTAACTATTAATTTATTATTGGTTTAATAAGGAAAATTTAATAGGTCTGTAATAATTTTTGAAATGTGAGCTGATTTAAAAACTACGCCATCGGTAACTCTCTTCAATAAATGAGCCAATCCGCCAAAGCATGTCCTGAGTAAAAGGACACGTTTTCCTGACGATTCGACAGCCAGGGAGACAAACAGTTTGCCATTTTCTAATCAACATGATTCTCTCGTTTCGTTCCTTTGGCCCGTTTAGATTGAACTCCAAAATGTTCGATCAATATTTTATGTTCTGGACCAGGGCTGGCCAACCCAAGGCCCGCGGGCCGCATGCGGCCCGCGAGAGAAATTTTGTATGTAGTTAACCTATAAATACATTCAAGATAAATTTTTCTTAAGTTTAATAAATAAAGATAAATTTTATAAGTTTAATAAATTTTAAAGTTTATCTATTTTTGTAGCTGTTCTCGGAACTAAAAAAATATGAGAAAATGTTTGAAACATTTTCTTCTCCATTTCATGTTGACGTTTCTATTGTTTCAAATACTTTGCAGACGGAAATAATTGACCTACAGTGCAACAGTGAACTAAGACTTGTTTATCCTACTATATCCAAAATTGACTTTTATAACAAATATGTGACTGCAGAAAAATATCCCAACTTAAGAATTTTTGCACAAAGAGTTGTAAGCTCCTTTGGATCTACTTACGTATGTGAATCATTCTTTTCGAAATTAAAGTTTAGTAAAAGTAGATATAGATCTTCTTTAACAGATAAAAACTTAGAAAACCAATTAAGATGTGCAACTAGTAATTGTGAAGTTGATTTGAAAAAATTAAGTGAAGATAAAGAAAAACAGATTTCTCATTGATACGTATAATTGGACTGAATGCTATTTTACTAAATAAAATCTTATCTGTGTTGTTTTGATATCTATCCTTAGTATGTACATGTATATGCGGCCCGCGGAAAGGATTCATTTGGACAAAGTGGCCCGCGATGCGATTTGGGTTGGCCAGGCCTGTTCTGGACGGAACAGTAGTTTACGCACATGAAGTCTTAGACTATACACTTTTTTCTGTAAAAGGAAAAGTCATCATCCCATCGGGTCGTCGGCCGTCCCCCCTAGGTTCCAGTTGAGAGTGGAATCTAGCATTTCGGAAAAAGCAACTGATGATCTAGTTTAGTTTGGGATGTCGTGCAAACTGTTCAATTCCGTTACATGAGAGGGAATAGTAAAATAGCTTTAAATACTCGATAATTCTAATTGACAATATCAATAAGTAAAAGGAATATCAATTATTTCACATGTCTAGTAAGTATGAGAGTGTTACTGGTTTGCCAGCGCATCGGCCTGGCCATCGTTTGCGGCAAAGTACACTGCGTCTTGACCGCTGCCATAAAACTTACTCCTTTTTTTTCTGTCATCTATTAAGTGTTTATGTAAAAAATTATTGAACATTTATGTAAAAAATTATGTTTTAAAAAGCCAATGTTAGAGGCAACTACTAATCTAAAAAAACTCAATCTACAATATTTTAGATTATGATTAAACATTTTTATTAAAATATAATTCAGATGCTTCTGTGAGAATTAGAGTAAAAGTATAAAGACGGACGAGATTTTTTAGCCATGTAAATTCTGATTTTATAGTATATAGTTACGAGACAAAGAGGACTGCATAGCCAAAGCGAGGAGACAATTCCGATGACAAAATTAATCAAAATCTCAATACAAGGGATCAAAAAATAAAATGACCTTTCTTCCAACTGATCGGAATCACTTCCAAAAATAGTTTTTGGGAAAAAGTAAATTATTTTCAAAATAATCGCAAATGCAGACATGGTTGCATAAAAAAAGGTAAACATTGTAAATTTCACAAGAATTCTCGACAAATTGTTAATATTTAAACCACTTCCAAGTAGTTGCTTTTTAGTTTTTTTTAAATCTCTATTTCCCAAAGATAGAAGGAGCACAGTTGCAAAGGAAATCATAAAATAGGGAAGACAAGCATACAAAAATCCGACTTGAGTACCTTCATCAACTTGACACATCCCCGATAGAGAATTTGTAGACAACATTTTTGTGGAAGCCCCAGTCCCGGCGTGAATAGCCGGAATAAACCAACCAGAAAAATGAAATAAATTTGTCCATTTGCTTATGCTTTCCTGTCCCCATTTCTGCGAACATGACAGGAACCAAGACACTGCTAGTACCAGAATCCACATGTGGGAAGCAGCTGCAAAAAACTGCTGAACACCATAAATTACGATGCACTGAGTACTGCTTAAGGAATCATAGTAAAGTCCTTTTTCGTTTAATCTGCAGAACAGGAATCTGTTTGCCATGGACAATATAATAGAAAAAAATAAAGAATATAGCATTGAAGAGGAGATAACGAATATCATCGGCTTTTCTGGATATTCAAGTCGGTTTTGTTTAATGTAGAGTCCAATCAGAGAGAAAAGGCAAAGAATAAAACAACAAAACGAGAATCCAAGCAAAACTCTTCTAGAAATATCAAAATAATAATTTTTTAAAGATGCAGGACATGGATTGAGACACTTCAATCCCCACTCTGTCTGGACTTGTATTGTAGTATTGGGGCAATTGCTTAGATTTGGTGGTTCGGAAATTTTTTTTGTTGAAGTTAGATGATCATTATGAATACAAAGTGCTTCGTTTTGTGTTTTGAACTTTTCACAGCTAAAATATTTGTCCCAGTCAAAATTTAGACGGGAAATAGTTGTAGTACAATCAGAATATACTTTATGACACAAAGACTGGCATGGATAGAGAATAAAGATCTTTCCGTGCTAGAAATATTTTAAGAAAGTATACTTGTTTGCTACAAATTGGCGCAAATGTAGAGCATACAAATTCAATTGTAAAAGGAGAACAATTTGACTGCAAAAGATCAGAAATTGTTGCAATTCTGTCCATAATCTCCTCTTGTGTCGATTGTCCAAAACTGTTTGGAAGATAAGTCAAGTTAAATCCGATTGATTTGCAAATTGGGATCCTCACAGATTCACATTGGTCATCAGATTTAACAAAAAATGAGCAGAACACAAAAACAAACAGCATCCAACGATAATTCCACTAAATTACAGTGAAAAATTATAATATTCGATTGTTTCGACGTCTATCTGCGCAGACTAATGACATTAATGATTTACGATTCTAGTCTATTAAACTATTATAATGGCGCACTTGTCTGATAGTAAATGATTAGTCTGCTCTAGCACACAATGATATTATGGGCACTTAATTACAAACGTGGTTTCTGTTGCTTATTTCAAATTTTTCACTCACGTCGAGTGTGATTTGCTTAAGCTCAGAGTATTTTGTTCCCAGGTTATCACTCGTTAATTCTCATAGGGTGATTTCAGTTTTACAGGGTACTACCTGAACTTGGTAAATATTATTAATATTTGTTGTTGATTAAATAAATCTAAATGTAGTTCGACATCTAACTGATAAGGGAATCGGGTGATTGTTCTCTGTGATCTAGATCAATATATAAAATTCAATTTTTTAATTGTTTTCATCAAAGTAAAATAATTAGATGTCAAGCTGTTCTGTACTTGACTGTCAAGTACGATATTTTATGCTCCAGTAAACTCAACTTTATTTATAGAAGTTATTAGCCTTGTCCCCATCTATACAGTATAGCTTGGTGTATTCCATTTTTAATATCAATCTATAATCGATATTTTTAATACAGTGTCAAAATTCAACAAATACCTAGTAGATAAAATACCATAGAGTTGTTGTTGTTCCATAACCCCGATCTCACATTAAGTTATGAGACCAGCAGCTTGCAGAAACAACAGCGCCCTCCCAGGTTGCTCCTATTGGACCTCCGGGGAGTGAATGACAAATTTTTACGGAGCGAAAGAAGACCAGAACAGCGGAATAGATGGGCAGTTGTGTGCTCGCAAATGGGACAAAAGGGGGAGATCGAATGTCCATTTTGGCAAGGATCCGGGAATATAGATTCGCCGGCGTGTTCTTCATTGAACGAGAATTTCCGTTTAGCACATTTAGAGCAGAACATGGATGATAGGGAATTCGAGATGCAAATAAAAATTGCGTTCCTCTCATATTTAGATGATCATAAATTGGCAAAAGGTTTGTTTCACAGTGGAGGTTATCAATTGGGGTTGATTTCAGACACCCAGATATTGTGCGCATGGCCTTGTTTTGTACTGATTGAAGTGCCATTGTCGAGTTTGTGGATAGGCAGGGCGCCCAGCTTGGACTCGCATAACTTAATAAAGGGCGTAATGATTTCGAGGGCAAAGCCTCAAGTCTGTTTTCAATGAACCAATTCTCAACGGAGTATAATTGTTGCTGGATGTTGAGAGAGCCTGATATGTAATCTGCGTAAGATAATGTCAAGTTGTTTGGATCATTAACCGGAAAGTCATGTAATTATAAGTTGAACAGGAAAGAAGACAACACAGAACCCTGTGGTACTCCATTTGGAAGATATCGTTGTTTTGAACAGTGGTCCATAAGAGAGACGTATCTCATTCGACCCGATAAGAAGTTTGCAAGGATTTGAGGTTTGAGTTTAGGTCTGTCTTTAAAATTTTGTTGATGAGTCCACACCGAGGGACGCCTTTGAGACATCGATCGAAACGTGGCTGTAACTTTGGGAGAAATTTTGTATAATTCCTTGAGGAATGAATTTTTTGGAGGTGGAAATGACATTGAGATAATTGACTGCTGCGTCAGTCGAACGAAAGTTGATAATGTCGAAATCATTCAATTATTTTTCTAGAGCGAGACGGTAGTCGTCCCAGGAAGCTCCTTTGTAATTTGTATAACAACGCAGTTGAATGTCGATGTTGGATTTTAGGGCATTCTCAATAATAATCGGATTGTGATTAAAATTTATGTCGTAAATGACCTTCCAAAAAGTAACAGGGGCCAGAATTGGAGTACACAGCGAGATGTCAGGAGAAGAAATTGCGTCGCCTTTCCTTGACGGTGTTCTGGTGTAAGATGAGGGGTTGTTGAGGATAACTAACCCATCAAATTGGTCGAATAGTAGAGATCCTCTTGAGTTAAGCGATTGATTTTTTAGCCATATCGGGCTCTTTGCGTTCATATCAATGACATTGTTGAGGGACTGGAAATTTTGAATAGAAGAGGTCCATCCATGAGGACATAACGAGTGAGGAGGTATGTATATATCTCCTGGTTGATGACCCTGTAGAAACAGTTATAGCTGTCATTTCAATCACTGGATTGTTGTCAATTAGCGAGTAAGCTTGGGAGGTACAGTTAGTGAACAGGATGGATTTTTTGATAAGAGTTAGTAGGCCACCCCTATTTACAGAGCCTGGTCTGGCAAGCGATTTTTGGTCGAGAGCTTCGTTTCTTGCACCAAAGCAATGTCTACGTCGTGCTTCTCCAAGAAGGAATAAAGTTCAGCAGTCTTCTGAGCAACCCCATTGATGTTGATCTGCAAGATACGAAATAGGTTCTTCTTGCTGGGGCCAGGATTTGGTTCAATGTCTCCGGAAAGAAGAACGGCGAGTTTGATAAGCAAAGAGGTCCTTGGGAGCAACGGCTTCGCGCCTGCTCTGCTGCCACCGACGTTGCGGAATTGATCCGATCCGACATGGGAGTAGTTGTGGGTCTTTTCGTAGTATAAAACTATCATCTGCCACCGCGAGAAGGTGACCCACGTCGACAGACAGAGTGGCATCAGTGTCGTTAATATAATGTGTCTCAACTGATAGTAGTAGATTCTTCATGTAGATCACTAAAATTAACATCAAAATGGTCTCTAAAAAGTTTTTAAAATGAATTAAATAATCTCAAAATTATTCCCGGGACACTGTCTCAAATAGCCACAAAGCAAAAATAAAAATTTCTGAAAGCCTAAATGACTAGCTTTATTCTAAAAGTGAAATTGAAAATATAAGCAATCAAGGCTTTGATTAGTAAGGTTACACAAATGAGGGTTTTAAAACATTTGTAAATTAAGAAAATTGTCGATTTTTTTCGAATTGTCGATTTTAATGATGTTTAACCAAAATCTAATAAACCATTTGTAACATAGCAACTCTAAAATGGAAATTGGCAATAATGAAAGTTTATTTTCAACTTTTAAATTTAGATGATAAAATTCAAAACATGCCAATTGAACAAAGTTCTTTAAAATTTGTCGAGGTAATTTAATTACGTAACTTCGATGCTACACAGGTTCCAAATTTAGAAGAAATCAAACAACTAATAAAAAAACTGCCAGGAGCTCCCCCACTACCAGAAAAAGAGACAAAATTTTCTGAACTATATCTAGTTATTCTCATTTATAATATTTAATAGTCTGTTCTGAAAAACATTCAACATCCTCCAATATTTCGGAACACGTGTTGGACAAAGGCGGCACCACAGAAAGAGGAAAAATACTGCAAAACTCCCAGTGAAACAATTGGAAATAATTTTTCACTCCAAGCTTCTGATTTGACTGTAAAAAGACTTAAACGTGCGGTAATAAGACCATCCAGACTTCGTATACTTATTTTTGATAAATTCCCAAATAGCAAAACTCAAAAATAAAGAAAAAAATGTTTCAAATAAAAAAAAGTTATAACGTCATTAATATCATTTAGAAGACAAGAACTCTGTCTTCCAAGGTCTCCACTCTCTCAGTTGAAGAGTATCGTAAGGACACACCAGACTGATCAAATAAATGAAGAAAAGAATTTGGAAGTATTATATTTGACTCTTAATCAACAAGAGATACAATTATTACATCACAAATGGAATCAGTGATGTAATCCTGACTGATATCACGGAGACTACTAAAAGCAAAATCATCAAACTAATCCCAGCAAAACTATTAAAAAGGGGATTTGATGAGATATGGGAAGAAGTAGTTGAATCTTATTATTCTGGATTGAAAAAATCGATTGGTTCTAAGGAAAATATGTTTTATTTTAGTTGACTATATTCTTATGGATAACCAAGAACGGACAAGACTTTGCATAAGTGGAACGATAGAAAGCTACGATTTAAAGCAAGAATAAATCATTCTACGTTCGTTTAGAATCATTAGAGCTCCAATTCCTTGGCACGACAGTTATCGAATAAATAAAGAAACTTGTACCGCCGAAATATTCACTTCCCATCCAGTCATTTTAGAGATAAAAAATTTATGGCATAAAGAGTTTCCATTTCCATAGCAATCTCTTAGATACAAGAAATTGAGATTTGTGGATATTTCAGAATTTAATTCTCTCAAAGTTAAACCGTCGCCGTTAGAGTTTGTAGCCTTAGTGAAAGAGAAATGTAATACTACTTGGAATCTTTTAAACGAAAAGTAATAATTGATAGAAAATACTTGCTCAGATGGGTTTTGGACTGTGCTAAGATAGTCACCGATCTAAAAAATACTTGGAAATGTCTTGTATCAAAATATAGCAAAACTCGACCCATTTCATTGATCCAACTATTTTTTAATTGCGTAGAAGCGACAATGTCCTTCCAATTGCGAGAAATGGTCATTGAAACGCTGTCAGATTTCAGAAATGTCCTTGACGAGTTTAAAGTTATTTTTACGTCATTCAAAATTATAGAACGGAAACAACTATATTGGGGACTTTGATGAGATTATGTATACTCAAAATTCAATAATAAAGATTGACTTGATTCTTGAACAGAATCAAGTACAATTTCAACCATCTCTCGACCAGACTAGGGAATGTATTTTGAACTGTATTAATGAAATTGTGGAACGTAGTCGAAATGTTAAGAGAGTATTTGTTTTTTTCAAATTCATATTTAAGGTGGAGACTCAGCTTTTTTCTCAACTTGAATCGTGTCCCATGTTTTTAAAACCAGTAAACGTAAATGATGAACAAGTCCTTGGTTATGTCGACGATTGCATGTGTATTTTTGAAAAAAATCTTCCTGGTCTAAAAAAGTTAAGCTCAAATAAATCATATTCCTCAGTTATTTAGTTATTTACAACGAGCTGGGTAGTCTTATTGATGGAACTATGGAAGCAGAGGCAAACTTGTTTATTGAAGGGAAGCATTCTATTGAGACCTTCACTTTGGTAAATAAAAATTGTTTAAATGTTAAGAAATACAACAAATATAAAGATATTTGTGATTCGATATCGCTGATGAGAATAACGGCTCCTCTAAACATGTTTTTCCTCGACGCATCTAAAATGAATGAATCCATGCACGACTCTTCTTTAAATTTGTGTCAAATTCTGATAAACTTTCAACTCGAGAAAAATAGAGTGCATAACAGATCGTATATATCAATTCTAATATATGAAACAGAATATGTCGTCAATTTGACAACATTGCTGAGAGATTATCACAAAATCCCCAAAACAAAAACGAATTGATTGAACAAATCAACTTTCATACAGAGGTTTACTAAATTAAATAATGTCCAGGCACAAGAATCGTTATTATTTGACATTAAACGTGAGATTCAAGAGGCTGCAGAAAGATTAAAATTCCTGCTGGATTTTGCTATATTACAAAGTTTAAACTTGCTTTAAATGTTTAAAAGGGGAGGATATTAAATTGACTAATACTGTTTTTGGATGGCTTGACCGAATTTCACTTTTATTTGATATTTCGGCAACACGATTAAGTGCCGCTCGTAAAAAAGCCGAAGAAGATTTACTCGTAAAAATTAAGGAATTCCAACTGAAATTGCGAGGATTGTTGTCAGAAATTGCAAAATTTAGAAAAAAAGAAGTTTTACTTTTTTCTTCAGATAACAATTAAGATCATGAGTTTTGAAGAAATAAAAAATAATGTCGAGAAACTGATCTCTTTGAAAGAAAGATTGAATCTCGCTAACAAAGAAATGGAAGAACTAAACCAGGAAGAGATCTGCCTGGATTTCGAACCTACTACATTCGAAGTTCTCACCGAGGCAGAAAAAACTCTCGAGCCATTTAATATTTTATGGAATATTGTCTCCAATTTTAACACAAAGAGCAATTCGTGGATGTACGGTATGGATTTCATTTGGAGTCATGCAGATTCTTTCGTTGGACTAAATTCGGAAGACGTGGAAGAACAGGTTGACGAAATGTGGCGTAGCGTTCACAAATTGACTAAAGTATTTGCCGAAATGAAAGGACCTCTTCGTGTTACAGAAAGCATTAAATCTAAAATTGAGAAATTCAAGAATATTTTGCCACTAATGCACGTAATTTGCAATCCAGGTCTCCAAGAAAGACATTGGAATCAAGTTTCATAATCTTGCAAAGATATTTTAAATAGCTTAGTGATGTTGTTGGTACATATTTATCTCCAAAAGAAGGTTCCTCACTAGCCTTAATGCTGGAAAATGATTTAATGAAACACATAACCACATTGGAGGAAATAAGTGGAATTGCCACCAAAGAACACTCTCTAGTCAAAAGTCTCGAAAAAATGAAGTCTGAATGGAACGACGTGGTCTTCAACTTTATCCCATATAGAGATTCGGTTGATTATGAACATGAAAGCAATGTATAGGGCATCAGCATACTAGGAGGCTTCGACGATGTTCAGTCATTACTAGACGACCATATTATGAAGGCCCAGACAATGATGGGATCGTCATATATAAAGCCAATTCAAACAGAAGCCAAAAATTGGGAAACTAAACTCATTTCAATGCAGGATATTATTGATGAATGGACCAAAGTTTGATTTTGTTTAATTATACCTCACAGTGTCAAGCGACCTGGCTTTATCTTGAACCTATTTTTAGCTCCGAGGACATAATGGCCCAGATGCCTAATGAAAGTCAAAAATTTTCTATCGTTGATACAAATTGGCGTCAAATTATGAGAGAAGCCGTGAAAGATGTTCACTGTCTCGCCTCCACAGATCAAGAAGGCATGCTCGATAAACTCAAGGAGTCAAACAATTTGCTTGATGAAATTCACCACGGCCTAAATGCTTATTTGGAAAAGAAACGGCTGTCCTTTCCCAGGTATGATTTAAATTGAGAAAATAGATTTTTTTTCTTGTCAAATGACGAATTGCTGGAGATTTTGTCGGAAACCAAAGACCCTACACGCGTTGAACCACATTTAAAAAAATGTTTCGAAGGCATTAACAAACTGGAATTCAATTCTGAGAATGAAATACTTTCCATACTTTCTAGCGAAAATGAAAAAATTTTACTTACACGAAAAATACAACCCGCAAAAGCAAAAGTTTTGAAACAAACTACAATGTTAGGGGATGGTTGAAAAATGGCTCCTTCAGTTAGAAGATGAAATGATTCGCAGCGTTCGAAATTCAATAATTTGCTCTCTAAAGGCCTATCTGTCGACATCGAGAATAAATTGGGTCGTTTCGTGGCCTGGGCAAGTCATTTTGGCTGTGAGTCAAATTTATTGGGGGCTTGGAGTTGTAGAAGCAATAAAAGAGAACCAAATGAAAGTACATTTTCGAATCATTTCAGGAATTTCTTGAACTAAATAACGCACAAATTGAAGAGATTGTTACTTTGGTACGTGGAAACATAAGCGGGGCTGCAAGAATAGCATTAGGAGCCCTAATAGTCCTCGACGTACATGGCAAGAATTTATTTTAATATAAAAAGGACGTGACATTGTTGATCAATTTGTTAGAGAAAAAGTGTCATCTATATCAGATTTTCAATGGCTGGCTCAACTCCGCTATTATTGGAAGGAAGATAATGTCTTAGTATCGCAAATTACGACTGATATAAACTATGGTTATGAGTACCTTGGAAATAGTCCCCGTCTTGTGATCACGCCTTTGACTGACCGATGTTACAGGTTTAAAGTGACCTTAGTTTCGCAGGACTTTAATGGGAGCTCTAAAACTCAATCTTGGCGGTGCTCCCGAGGGCCCAGCAGGGACTGGTAAGACAGAAACATGTAAAGATTTGGCTAAGGCTGTTGCTAAGCAAGTATATATATACGAATAAATGTAGTGCGTTGTGTTCAACTGTTCTGATGGGCTTGATTACAAAGCAATGGGAAAATTTTTTAAAGGACTTGCTCAATCAGGAGCATGGGCGTGTTTTGACGAATTTAATAGGATTGAAATTGAGGTATTAACCATTTTTTATCCAACAGGTGTTGTCTGTAGTGGCTCAACAAATAATGTGCATTCAGTTGGCGATTGCCGCTGATCAAAGCATATTTATATTCGAAGGGACCGAATTGCATCTTGACCGTACATGCAACATGTTTATTACAATGAATCCTGGGTACGCAGGAAGACAGGAACTTCCAGACAACCTTAAAGTTATAGTAAAAATATTATTCTGTTATAGGTCTTGTTCAGAACTGTAGCAATGATGGTGCCTGACTATGCTCTTATTGCGGAAATCAGTTTATATTCGATGGGGTTCGTTAGAGCCAGAGAGTAAGATTTATTTGGCAATTTTATAGACTCGCTACAAAAATTGTGGCAGTCTACCAACTTTGTTCTGAACAGCTCTCATCCCAACACCACTACGACTATGGAATGAGAGCAGTCAAGTCTGTGTTGACATCTGCTTCCAGTTTAAAAATGAAATACCCAGAAGACGACGAAGCTTTGTTGGTTTTTAAGGCAATTGAAAACGTGAATATGCCCAAATTCTTAAAGCAGGTTGTCAAATTTAAATCATTTTAGGATATTCCACTTTTTGAAGGAATCATGTCAGATTTATTCCCAGGAATCGAATGTCCTCAAATGTCATATCCAAATCTCCAACAGGCTTTAATAGAAAATATAGAAATCAAAAAACTACAGCCTACCGACTCTTTTATCAAAAAAATAATGCAGGTAAAAATATTTTTTAAGGACACAGATCTATGAAATGATTCTCGTTCGTCACGGACTGATGATCATTGGTGAGCCAATGGGAGGCAAGACTCAGGCATATCAAATATTGGCTTCGACTCTGTCAAATTTAAGCTCATCTGGTATAATGGATGAATTCAAGACGATATATACAATTATAAACCCAAAGGCACTTACGATGGGCGAACTATATGGTCAATTTGACCCAGTTTCGCGAGAATGGAACGATGGTGGCGTTTAAACTATGATTTATAGGCGTCTTGGCAAACAAATTTAGAGAATATGCATCTTCGAGAACGAATGAAAGAAAATGGATAATATTCGACGGGCCTGTAGACGCAGTTTGGATTGAGAATATGAACACAGTACTCGACGATAACAAAAAAGTTATTAGCTAGCGTATTCTAATTTTTAGCTTTGTTTAATGAGTGGGGAAATTATTCAAATGAATAACATGATGAATATTATTTTTGAACCTGCTGACCTTGAGCAAGCTTCTCCTGCCACCGTTTCCCGTTGTGGAATGATATATATTGAACCTGTCTTGTTGGGGTGGCGGCCACTTTTGGTTTTGTCTCTGAAATGGATTATATGCCTAGAAAAGTTGGATATGCTATTACCTACCTAAATCAGTGACTGTTGAAATTAAAGAAATGCTTCAAGACATGTTCGAATGGCTGATCGATCCATGCCTACTTTTTATAAAAAAGAATTGTAAACTGGTCTTTCATTTTTCTGAAATGCACCTTGTGTCCACTTTACAACGTCTGATATTATCGATGATGGACGAAATAAATGACGACATTGAAGAAAGTTTAACAAAACAACAGGCTAATAACTTGAATGATAATTTGTAGATTACACTTTGGATTCAAGGAATATTTTTATTTTCTTTTGTTTGGGTTATTGGAAGTATAATTGAAAGCGAAAGTAAAATAAAATTCGACGCTTACTTTCGACAACTAATATCTGGAACGAACTCTCAACATCCAAAACCTAAGAGCAGTAAGCTTACCAAGGTTAGTCTACTGTATTTAAAGACAGAATAACACTTTTCCAATATCGGGAATGATCTATGATTATTATTTTGAGAAAAAGGCAAGTGGCAATTGGGTCGAATGGGAATCTTTGGTTCCACGAAACCAAATATTAGACCCCAAAACAAAAGTAAGACATACTAATTCAACTAGATTAACGACGCAATTATTATCACCGTTGAAACTGTTCGGCAAAACTTTTTTTTGAACACTTTTTTAAAACATAATATTCCAGTGCTGTTTATTGGACCAACTGGGACTGGAAAATCAGCAATAACTATAGACTACATCAGTCATCTCTCGAGTGACAAATATACACAAAATATTATTAATTTTTCTGCCAGAACTTCAGTAAATCAGACTCAGGACATGATAATGTCTAAACTAGAAAGGTTTTTAAATTCTAATTATTTATAACAGACGTCGGAAAGGTCTCTACGGCCCACCAATGGGGAAAAAATGTGTCGTATTCATCGACGATTTAAATATGCCTTCTAAAGAAAAATATGGAGCCCAATCACCGATAGAGTTGATTCGCCAGTGGATCGACCATCAGCACTGGTATGATAGACGTGACACTTCTGTCATCAATTTAACGGACATTGTTAACTATTTTTTTAATAAAATAGAACTTGGTCGCTGCAATGGCGCCCCCTGGTGGAGGACGGAACGACATTAGTCCCCGAATGATGAGACATTTCAATGTTATCGGAATTGATTCGTTTGCAAAAAATACGCTACAAAAAATTTTTACTACCATTTCCGATTTTCATTTCGAAAGTTCATTTGATAAAATTTATTCAAAAATGGGAAAGGTCTGAAAACTTTGATTATTTTTCAGACTTTAGTGCTGGCTACCATGGAGGTATATGATTTTTGCATACAAAATTTTTTGCCAACGCCGAAAAAAAGTCACTACGTGTTTAACTTAAGAGACTTTGCTCGAGTAATGTCAGGAGTCTTACTCCTACCCTCTAAAAATTTGGACTGTTCAGAAAAACTGTTAAAGTTGTGGATACATGAAATATATCGGGTTTTCTATGACAGGCTAATTGACGACGAGGATCGGTAGAGTGACTAGTGTTTAGCCTGATAGGGATAATTTTTTTGGAATAGTCCGTAAAAGCTGTCAATCACACTTCAAGACAAATGTTGATAAGCTTCTTGGACATTTTTCTGCTGACGGTCGTGTGAAAGATCAACATGTTAGAAATTTGATTTTTGGTAATTTTAAAAAAATGGATGAAGAGGGTTCTTATAATGAAATGTCAGATTTAACAGAACTTACTAGAATGATGGAAAAGTGTCATATCTGATTAAATTGTAGTCATTTGCTGGAATATAATCAAATGAGCAAAAATCCTATGAATCTTGTCATGTTTAAATTTGCAATCGAACACATTTCAAGAGTATCTCGCGTATTAAATATTGACAACGGTCATTGTCTATTAGTTGGTTAGTTTCTAGTTTTTTGAATACATTTAGGAGTTGGTGGCAGTGGGAGAAAGTCTGTTGCTAAAATGGCCGCCTATATTGCAGACTATTCTATTTTCCAAGTCGAAATGACGCGATTTTATTCAATAACAGATTGGCGCGAAGATATGAAAAAAGTTTCTATGTGACAACATTTTTAGCTCTTGTTTAAAGCTGGAATCGATGGAAAACCAATCGTATTTTTGTTCAGTGACATTGAAATTAAAGAAGAGAGCTTTATGGAAGATATTGGAATGATACTCAATTCAGGCGATCTTCCAAATCTATTCCAACCTGACGAAAAAGCCGAAATTTTAGAAAAAATGCAATCAATTTTCAAAGCGGAGGTACCTTGACTTCTCTAAAATTTAGAATCGGAAAAATGACCCCACTCCATTAATTTTATACAACTGTTTTATTGATAGAGTGAAGAAAAATCTTCATATAGTTCTGGCAATGAGTCCAATTGGTGCCTCCTTCCGAAATCGATTAAGAATGTTTCCATCTCTTATAAATTGTTGCACTATTGACTGGTTTCAGGTTTATTTTTCCAAAAAGTTATTTCTAGACTTGGCCTGACGATGCATTAGAAATGGTGGCGAATAAATTTTTTGAGGACATTAATTTAGACGAAAGTTATAGACATGGAATTGTTACAACTTGTAAGCAGTTCCACAGTGATATCATAACCTTATCAGCCAGGTAGAGCGAATAAAATAATAAACTAGATATTTTAATGAAATGAAAAGACACTACTATGTTACCCCCACGTCCTATCTAGAGTTAGTATCTACATTCAAATCTTTACTAAAATTCAAACGTAAAGAGATTGAAACCCTCAAAAACCGTTACATGACTGGTTTAGAAAAATTAAGTGATGCTTCATTACAAGTATTGCTTGTCGTCATAATTTCAGGTTGTTCAAATGCAGCAAGAATTGACTGAAATGCAACCTCAGCTTATAGAAACCTCGAAAGAAACCGAATTACTTATTGTCAGGATTGAGGAGGATACTGTAGAAGTTGATGCCAAAAGACAAGTTTTGATCATTTTCCTAAAGTGCAGATTGTTTCCTCTGATAAGGCTATTGCAAATGAGGCAGCAATGGCATCAAAAGCCATCAAAGATGAATGCGAGACAGATTTGGCTGAGGCTCTTCCTCAACTTGAAGCTGCCTTGGCGGCTTTGGATACCTTAAAGCCATCTGATATTACAAACGTTAAATCGATGAAGGAAAAATTCATTTAAAAGTTATATTTAGAATCCACCTCTGATTATAAAAGTTGTAATGGAGGCCATATGTGTGATGCTCAACGTCAAGCCGGAAAGAAAGCCAGACCCCAGTGGTAGTGGAAGAATGATTGACGACTATTGGAGTTCATCACAAAAAGTTCTTAACGACATGAAATTCATCGATCGGCTAAAATCTTTTGACAAGGACGACATAAATCCCAACAGTATTCGAAAAATAAGAGAAAAATATATCCCCGATCCACAATTTGTCCCTGGCATTGTCAAACAAGCCTCAACTGCATGTGAAGGTCTTTGTGCCTGGGTCAGAGCAATGGATTCTTATGATCGAGTCTCAAAAGTCGTGGCCCCCAAAAAAGAAAAATTAGCCATTGCTGAGGCTAAACTTGCTGTCCAGATCAAAACATTGCAGGAAAAAGAACTGCAACTAAAAACAGTCTTATCTAACCCACTTATTGATTAGGTCGAGGATAAATTACAGAAATTAAACGACCAGCTTGAAGAGATGACTATCAAAAAGGAAAACCTTATTGAAAACATTGATCAATGTTCCAAAAAGCTGACAAGAGCAGGGAAGCTGATTGGGGGATTAGGAGGAGAAAGGGAAAGATGGCAAGATATGGTGAAAACATTAAAAAATCTTTATAATGACGTGCCTGGAGATGTTTTGGTCTCTGCTGGGGTCATTTCTTATTTGGGGGCGTTCTCTACTTATTACAGAAAGGTAACAATATATTAAAAATTTTAGACTGTTATAAACGATTGGCACAGTCTGTGTCTTGACAAACAGATTCCTTGTTCACAAAATTTTTCAATGACTAACATACTTGGAGATAATGTCCTTATTCGTAGATGGCAAATATGCGGACTCCCAGTGGACACTTTCAGTACTGATAATGGAATTATAATTAAAAATTCTCTACGTTGGCCATTAATAATCGACCCTCAAGGTTGGGTTTGAAAAAATAACATTTTTTAGGGCAGGCCAATAAATGGATCAAAAATTTCGAGAAAGACAATGGTCTTTGTGTCGTCAAATTAACTGACAAAAAATACCTTCAACATATGGAAAATTGTATTCAATTCGGAAAGCCGATTTTAATTGAAAATGTTGGCGAAGAACTCGATCCTTTGCTGGACCCAATTCTGATGAAGCAAATATTCAGACAACAAGGAGTGGACTATATTAAGCTGGGGGACAAGTCAATAGAATACAATCAGGATTTCCGTCTGTACATTACGACCAACCTCAGAAACCCTCACTATTTGCCGGAAGTATCAGTCAAGATTTGTCTCATCAACTTTATGATCACCGAGCAAGGATTAGAGGATCAGTTATTGGGAATTGTCGCTGCCAAAGAAAAACCTGAATTTGAAGAAAAAAAGAACAGTTTAATCATTGAGGGAGCTGAAAATAAAAAGCAGCTCAAGGAAATAGAGGATAAAATTTTACAGGTTTTGACAACTTCGAAAGTAAATTTTTTGTTTGATATTTTAAGGCCAATATTCTCGAGGATGAAACTGCAATTGAAATACTCTCGTCCTCAAAAATTTTATCTGAAGAAATTGCAGCAAAACAAGAAATTGCTTCAAAAACAGAAGATGAAATTGATAAAACAAGGAATCTCTATGTTCCAGTATCTAAGCATTCAACAGTCCTCTTCTTCTGCATTTCTGATTTGGCCTTTATAGATCCTATGTACCAATATTCCCTTCATTGGTTCATAAATTTTTATATTCAAGTTGTTTTTAAAAATGTATTTCCAGGCTATTGAGACCAGCAAAAAGTCGGATTTCATCGACAAACGAATCGAGCTGATTACTTCTCATTTCACAGAGTCAATATATGCTAATGTGTGCCGATCTCTGTTTGAGAAAGATAAATTGCTTTTCTCTTTTATGCTCTGCATTGGAATCCTCAAAGGACGGTATAATATTATAATTTATCCAAGAAATAAAATTGACGACACTTTGTGGAGATTTTTCCTGACTGGAGGAGTCGCACTTGATAACTTACAAGAGAATCCTGAAAAGGGTTGGCTTTCAGATAAGTCATGGGGAGAAATTGTACGAGCGGGAGATATTGATCAACTAAGTCAGTTTCCTGACTGTATTGATTAAATAAATTACATTTGTAGCTATTCGCCAAGAGGGAGAAAAATGGAAATCATTTTATGAACTGCAAGATCCTCAAAACAGTCCACTGCCAGAGCCATACAAAGATTGCACTGAACTGGAATTTCTTGTTATTCTTCGATGTCTCCGTGGGGACAAGTTGATTCCCGCCATCCAAAAATTTATAATCAATAACCTTGGAAATAAATTTATTGAGTCCGGAACGTTTGATTTGAAGTCAATTTTTGCCGATTCTGCATCCACAACTCCGCTCATATTTATATTGTCGCCTGGAGCAGACCCTCTGCACTCCCTTCTCAAATTTGGAATGGAACTTGGATATAAACAGTCGACAAATATACATAGCATTTCACTTGGACAGGGACAAGTTTATATATTTAAATGATTTATTTTTAGGGAGTTATTGCAGCCAAAATGATTGACGAAGCCATTAAAGTGGGGGATTGGGTTATACTCCAAAATTGTCACTTGGCTACCAGCTGGATGCCAAATTTAGATAGAATATGCCAGGAAGTAATCCATTCTCAGCTCTAATATAATTTAAGGTCATGATTCCCGGACAAATTCACCCTGATTTCCGACTGTGGCTGACAAGTTATCCTTCAGAGCACTTTCCCGTAAGCATCTTACAAAATGGAATTAAAATCACAAACGAACCTCCCAGCGGACTTCGTTCTAATCTCCTCAGATCATATTTAAGTAGTCCCTTCAACGAAGCCGGATTTTATAACGATTGTGACAAAGTTCAACTATTTGAGTATAATTTAGCCTGATAAATTCCATCGGATGTTATTCGGGTTGTGCTTTTTTCACACTGTTGTTCAAGAAAGAAAACAATTTGGCTCGCTTGGATGGAACATTCCTTACGAATTTAACGATTCAGACCTTGTGATAAGCTCACGACAAATGCGGGTTATTAAGAAGTGTTATTTTAGATGCTAATCAACGACTACGATAATGTCCCTCTGGACGCACTTGTGTACCTTACAGGGGAGTGTAACTATGGAGGGAGAGTGACTGATGATAAAGACAGAAGACTACTACTTTCTTTACTAGGCAATTTCTTTAACTACAAACTGATTGAGTCAGAGGAATATTGGTTTATATATAATACATTACTGCAGTCTATCAACAAGCGGGGATTATCACACTCTTGCTGATGGGAACTACGACAACTATATCTCATATATCAAAAACCTTCCGACAACATACAGCACCGATGTATTTGGTCTACATAATAATGCTAACATTACCAAAGATTATCACGAAAGTCAGACTGTAAGGTCGTTAAACCCTTATATGTAGCTTTTGATGAAATTCTTGTCGACACAGCCCGGGGAATCTAGTAATAAGGACAAATCCGCCAATGAGGCTGTGATGGACTTGGCGACAGATATTTTGAGCAAATTGCCAAATGAGTTCAACATTGGAAGAGTCTCATTGACATATCCAGTTCTATACAACGAGTCAATGAACACTGTTCTTCGACAAGAACTGATTCGCTACAACTCTCTCACATCGACTATATCCACATCTCTTGGAATTTTATGCAAGGCAATCAAAGGATTTGTTGTAATGTCTCAAGAATTGGAGGGAATATTTGATTCACTGCTTATTGGAAAAGTCCCTTCAGCCTGGCTATCGAAATCTTATCCTTCACTGAAACCTTTGGGAAGTTATATAAACGACCTTCTTGATCGGTTTGACACATTATCTAACACTCAGACTGCACTTTTTTGAAAATTGGATTGAAAATGGACCGCCAACAATATTTTGGTTGTCTGGATTTTACTTTACACAGTCCTTCCTCACAGGTATGCCTTTACCATGTTCACAAGTTTAGGAGTTAGCCAAAATTATGCCCGAAAATACAGAATATCCATCGATTTGATTAAATACGTGTTCCAGTTCACCTCAGAAAGTCAAGAATGTTTGTCCAAGCCCGAGGACGGAGCTTTGATCAATGTTTGAGAATTTTCTCTAGATTATTCAAGGGGTTGTTTCTAGAAGGTGCTAGATGGGATGCTTCTACTATGACCTTGGCTGAATCACTTCCAAGAGTACTATATGAACAGTTGCCAGTGGTATTATTAATTTGAGAAATATGTTTTAAGATTTGGCTGAAACCGGTGAAAAGTGATTTCGTGGAAAGTAGAATTCAATATTCGTGCCCGATTTACAAAACAACTAGTCGTAGGGGTGTCTTATCTACAACTGGACATTCGACAAATTTTGTAAGATTTCTCGAAATTCCGATTTCTGATGATAAACCAGTCAATCATTGGATTAATCGAAGTGTTGCCGCGATTTGCCAATTAGATGATTAATATTAATAACTCAAATTAACCTAATAATATATTGATTTCTAATTAATTTATGATCAAAATAAACTTTAGAATCGTCATAGAATTAGATTTCTTTGCCTAAATATTAAAATCTACCATATCTTCTAGAAAAATATTTTTCACGAATTTTAACTAAGAGTACTAAAATTAACATTAATGAATTAGACATAGATTTTAGTTTACTATGAGAATTATTATACTGTTAGTTTTTTTAATTTTTAAAAAAAATTCACGAAAATGCATCATGTCAATTCCAAAAAAGAATTATTTGATTATCTTGGAATTTTCTGCGGATCAGAAAAAGACAAATTGAATGCAAGTTATTTGGAGAAATAGAGCTCTTGCCAAAATATGAGAAACGAGGATAGTGAAATCCGCCACGTCTGTTATGCAAAGAACAATATTCTCACCATCACACGTCTTGGATGGAACGACAATCTTGCTTTGGGTATTATTGCTAATTGGTGTTTTTAATTATAGATTGAATACAAAGCGTCAGATTAAGACGTTTCATTTAAAATAGTACCATAAAATAAGGCGTGAATTAAAAGTTAGATTAATTAAATTTTTCAATTTACTGGTCTTGGGCCTTCCTGAACAGCACCATCATCTTTCGTGATCCTCTTGCTATTATTTTGTCCTTCCTCAGAGTATTCGTTTTCTGTCACCTCATCATGTCTCCTCTTCATCGAGTTAGCTCCCCTTTGGTGAGTGTTCCACACTGCATAATCTTTGTTGAGAATCAATGCTTTAGTCATTACGTCTTCGAAACCATGTTTATATTCTACGAACATTCCTTCCAACGTCTTCTTTAATGCAGTCGTTTGGATGTATGCCAGAACACTGCCTTTAATGCCAATCAAATCCATGTATATTTTAAAATACTTGGAGGCGATCGCATCCCAGGTAATGACAATCGGAAGTATTTTGACTTTGGCTTTGTAAATGATTTCTAATTCACTTGCCAGGATATCATATTTATGAAGTTTTTCAACTTCAACTGCTTTTAAATTATCCACACACGTGACTCCAATCTCTATTAGCCATATGTGGTTTAATTTTTTGTCGTATAGGAAAATGTCCGGCTTGTTATATTGAATTTTTGATTCGGTAGGGATAGTAGTGTCAACTCGTAATTCAGCACGATCATTGGTAATTACGCTTTGGATAGAGTGAGTCTTTAACCTTTTTGATTTTTTGAATCCAAATTTTCTGCATAGGTGCATGTGTATGAATTTAACAATTTCGTTATGTCGCCTTGTATAATCGGAATTAAGCATTCTATTGCATCGAGTTGCCAAATGGTCGACTGTCTTATTAGAAGATTTGCAATGTGGGCATTTCGAACCAAGCTCGCGGAAGAAAATATTCCTGTCCTGCAGAAGGAAGAACATGGCTTCAGATAAAGTAGTACAATATTCTATGTCCCGTTAAATCTGCTAAGCTGTATTGATATTGGTGAGTCACAATTTTCTAAATAATTCGTAGTTTTTAGATTCTATTTGCCCAATTATACCACAGCAGAAAATTAAAATTGAAAATAAGCAATAATAGGTCTGGGAAGAATCAGTCCAACCCATTTCTTTCAACTTGGTAAGTTTCAGAAATTAAGGTTCCGATCAAATAATAATTGAAAATTCACAATTCGACCCAAATTACCTCACCTTGGTTTAGTGGTACTGGCTTTACTCTATTCATCCACAAAATATTTTTAGTTCACACATTCTGTCACAAATAAACCACATTTTTGGACAATTTTAAACAGATACGTGTATTTCTCTTAAATTCCAAACAGCCAATATAAACACTAAAACTCTTCTAGAAGGTTCTAATGATTAATTTTGATAGACCAGTGGACAAATCATATAAAAATCTGAGCAATTGATGTAAAATGACAATCTTCCAACAAAGACTGAGCCTCCACAATCTCATAGACTATTCTATCCCTGTAATCCTCACTGATCATGTGCGAAACATTAAATGTTTGTATATAAGGGTCCTGAATACACATTGGGGATAACTATGTGCGTTATTATGCAAGGAAACGGAAAATGATTCGGCAGACTCTGCTCCCAATCTGTCCGTCAAATTTTGCAAAAATTTATGTCTCGGAATAATAGACCCATCAAAGGACACAAACACGTTATTCATGTCCTGTCTTGACCAAAACTGGAAAAATGTAAAAAAGGCACATTCTAAATATAAAAACACAAAAAACCTCGAGAAAGAGTAGGAACTCCTCTCAACTGTCTAACCTTATCGAGAGAAGGAAGTCCACACACCCAATCATCAATAACAATCCTCTCATCTACAATAAAGGGACACCCCACCAGTCATATTCTCCAATTCCGCGGGAGAGGGGACAAACTGAATGGAATCATCACGAAATAATGAAATAAGCATCATTAAATTGATTGTGTAAGAATTGATAGGAATCTCGGACAAGGATGGTCTTTTAAACCACCGTCGAATGAGAAGAGAGGCATCTCTAAAACTCGGAATGTAGTTGACGTACAGAGCGAGCAGTTGTGAGTTAAATAAGCCCATTCTCTATATAAAACCCATTCCCTACCTGTTATTAAAAGACAAGTCTATTTTATGCGACGGAAATGACTTTAAACAAAGACTGATTATGGGATAACGAGACCTCTTGATAGCAACAGTCTGATTTATGTTTAAAAAATACTTTTTTGACGAGATTTGATTTTAGAATGACCTTATGGTACACATCAAATACATCAGCCTCGTCGGATATCTACATTGATTAGATTCAAGTAACCAATGTCATGTCTAAATCACAATTCTTACCGCATAAACCAGTCACGAATGAACCAAAGACGTACAACTGTCGGGAATGGTCGAGAATTTCTCTCAAAACCTCGATAATGTGGACACACTGATCATGCTCTGTAGTGCTCATCACAATTTGATTTATTATATACTCCATTTCGGATTCGGCCTGTTTTAATTAAACAGTTTTGAACAGTTTTTAGTGATTTGGGAAGTGAAATGGCAGTATTCAAATCCGAGTCATTACAACGGAATTTGGCTCGTGTAATTTTAAGGAGCCGACCGTTCAAGTAAATGTCGTGAGGGAATTGAAAAATTTTCTCAACGCTGTTTTTGTTTTTGAAGGTTAGGAAAGCTTCCGTCCCCTGCGTTAGGACATTAAAGCACGTACTCTATGTATTTTACAGGCTTGGATATCTCCGAATGATCTTAATCCATCAATAATTTCTTCGGGTTTTGTTTTTGGTTTAAATCCGACAATATGAATCACTGTTTTATTAGATTTTGGTTTCTCCGACCTCACAGCACGTGATAGCATTAACGAATTATCTTTTTCAAAAATAGTGTTAAATTTTATTATTATTAATAATTATTAGTATTTCTAGTTGGAAATTTATTAGTCGCATAATGTCCCCGTCCCTGAAATGTAAATTATTTAGAAAAAAACCCGGAATTTTGCAAATATAATTTCTTTTTTCTTCGCATAAAACTGCCCTCCAATACCCACATTTCTTAATTTCAACACAATTTAAATTTTTTGGTTCATGTCGTGCCCAATTAAGATATCCCTTCCATAATTAGTATTACACAACCACATTCCTATTATTCAAGTAAGAGACATAGGAATTCCCTCTTTTACTGATCCCCAGCATGACATTATCGCTCGTTTCCACCAAAAACCTGTCTAAAAATAATATTTGTGTATATTACTATAAACAAAGTTGTTTTCTTTTTGGTCGCTTACTATCAATAAACTCGAAGATATTTTTTTGCATTGCTCTATTGCTTCTTTCTGAGTGATTTTGGTGGCAAAGTAAAGATAACAAAAATTTGATTGATTACTATCACAATTACACGCAATATTATTTCCTAAACAAAAATATATTTATATACTTGGAATTTCACATACTACTCCACGCGTTTTTCTACAGTCAATTTTCAGCCATTTGGCACATTCGTTCATGACTATGCACTGTCCGTCGGCTGTGGTGTTCGACTGCCAATTGGAATATGAAGTCTTGTGGTATAAATATTTGAATAAACCTGATTTTGTGAATTTATCCATGCATTTATATTACTATTTTCCACATATTTATCTACTAATATTTGCGACTTTAAAAAACCGTGAATAAAACTGTTTTCTTCTTCGCTAGAAATTATGACGACTTGCATTCCGAAAGCACTGCAGAAGTTTTGTGCGTTTTTGTAAGTCATTTGAGTTCCTGAGTAGTAGTAACACTTGTCGTTTTGACATTGCCAATTTACGACGTCGCTTTGGCCTACAATAAAGGAATACTGGTCACCGGTTATAGCCACTATTGCTGCTATGACAGAAAACATTAAATTATTGCTAAATATGTTGCTTATATGGTAGTGGAGAGAACAGATGTAGTTATATTAGAATTCCATGCACTTGAAAGCTTTGAACTATTTTAAGTAGAACAGTTGTGATAATTGATTGTGATTTATCTGGCTTTTAACAGTTTTTATCCCGGTTTTGTGCAAAACCAGAAATGTTGACAATTTCCTAAAAATGAATTTTACTTGACTACTGTGACAAAACACGTGTTTATAAAACATTTTTTGTTATAGAATTAAGACAAAGATACTTTGTTTGTTTAGTTAGAATAATTTTTTAAATAAATAAATTGTGAAACTTTCGGAGCATCAAACGAAGAAACCCCTTAAATTTCTCAGAAAAAGCATAGTCAAACAAGCCAATTCTCAAATAATTAGACACGAATATTCACTGCAACAAGCCTGACATATTTTTGTACAACAAAATTAAGAATTAAATTACTCTCATTGAAGTGGGAATAACTTCCCAGGACCGCCTGAAGCAGGTCGAGAAATGCCATAAATACGATCTATTGGCAGGGGAGTTGTCCATTCTCTACGACGCTCAAGTGAAAATAATTCCACTGGTTTTGACTTGGGACGGACTCGTTTCCATATTTTTTAAGAACTACATTTAAAAGTTGGCTATTAAAGACGGAACTCTGTCTTATATACAGTCAGTTGTGTTGAAGAAAACACTGGAGAGTAGATTGTTGAGTACATAAATTCACCCAGTAGCCTCTTAAAACAAATCATTCATATGAAGATAATATGAACAATGAGGGAAAAAGAGTCGTAAATATTAACTTAATTAATCTATGTATGCTCTATTTTAATAAACATTTCATATGACAAAAAATATATTTAACACAAAGACGCGTATATTCCATTCGAAATGACCCCCTTTCCTTCCATTTCCATATCAGGCAGATCAGAGAGAGTAACCTTATAAATGTGACCAAAAAACCACCGTCGGTTCAACCATAGAACTCGAAATGTACGCAATCAGCATAGATTTTGTACAATGTCCCCAAACTATTTTCGCGTCATTTTCTTCACTATCTTTCATCAAAACCAAACTCCCGCCAAGTTTATAAGGACACGAATTTGAAAATTTTGACCCAATAAATTCCGAGCAAATAAACTCCGATTCCGCTTCAGCATTAAAATCACGGAATCCTCGCCGAAAACAGAACTCAGCATTCTTCCGGGCTAAAGAGCAAGTGAGCAACTGCTCTCCCATCCCGGAAGTGGACACGGCTACTGTGGCCTGAGGACCTTCCTCCGCCCAGGAACCCGCACCAAAGACACTTGCATGGCTCACTCGGCCAGGGACTCTGTACTCTGGGCCACCAGTACTACATCCGGCTGCTACGTCCCCGTAGGTGTCAAGACATACTGCCCCAACTGTGTCCTCTGGTCGATCACAATTCTTTGTCTTAAATATATATAATATTATAACGTATTTATTAGTTTTATTTCTATTAAATCTGAATATACTTTTTTCTAATATATTTTTAAATAAAATAACCAGTCTTTAGTGAGGCATTTGGTACTGTGGGTATGTTTTGTGTTTTTGCCCAATCAAATGTCCCCCTACCCGCAATGGAGCTTGATATGAACCAAAAAACCTACATTGGGGCAACAATATCTAATGAAATATTCGATTTCTGGAACTTAATAATTGAAGTTGCCAGTCTAATGGGATTATAACAGTCTCCAGTTAATATTAGACTAACTTTGAGCACAGGAAACAGAGCCAAAGTGATGATTTTTGGAATACATGATCGAAGCATCACATTCTACGTCACCTGCACTGTTCAAGGACGAGCCATAGCCCGCATTGGTGGCAGGGGAGTTCTCTAATGTAGAAATGGCCTTTTCTACAGCACTCAGTGCAGTACAGCCACTTGTCAGATCTTGCATGGCCTTGACTGAGAGATTACGTTTACTGCAAGACAGGCTTCTGTGGCCACTTTTTGGTAGGTGGGGATCTTATTGATGTTGAAATAACCAGCTCCTAGCAATGTCAGGTTATAGGAAACCTAGATGCAGTGCTATTATCATTATTGACCCACAAGAAGAGTTTTTTAAATAATTTATTTAAAATTAATTTAAAAATAAATTAAGTTTATTTCTTCTTTATAATCATCCTCAAAAATTTCTCGAATTAAATTATCATGTCGGATATCAAAAGACATGGATTTCAATAATTTTGTTGAGACGTTTATCGTATTCTACATATTAGTAAACACCTTACTTTATTCAAGTGTAAATCCGGTGAAAATGTGTCCTAAAAATGTCTAAAAAAATTACATTAGAAGATTTTTTTCGCAAATTATCGGCCGACTGATTGTAGATAGAAATCCATTTTTGAGTCATCATATTAATCTTGTCGATCGTAGTGGGATTAAATATCAACTTCTTAAATATAAAGAATGAGAATTTACTTTATTTGCAATACAATTATAATCATTTTTTGCATAGTAAATCAGATTTTCATAACCATCCATTAATATTTGTTCGTTTATTAACTTATTATTAACATGCACAATACAGTGGACATTTGTTGGAAATATGTTGAATTTGTTTTCATAATATCTGATCTCAGACAAACTTGATTTTCCATAATTTCATAAACTAGGTTTATAATATGTTCATCTTGTCTCAAAAAATTCTAATTTATAAATATTTTGAGTACATTTAGCATATTTGATAGTTCTAAGTTGTACGAATCAATTTCGAACTTTAATTCTTTGCATTTAAATAAAAATTCGTTCTCTTTTATTGCTTCTGTTGTGACAAAATTCTGTAAATAATTTTTAATTTTATAAATTACTGAATTTTTATTGAATATTGAAGCATATTTTGAATTCTGGGTCGGAAATTCTGCAATTTCTTTTTGTGTTTTGATAATTTTTTTGTGTCGTTCACTCAAATAGGAAATAATCTATTATATAATTATTGTATACTCCATTTTGAGTTTTCTGGTCACTTTTCTGGAACATTTTAATATTTTGACGTTTTTCTTCGAATATTTGAATTGTCTGTTCTTTAAAAACCAACTCTTCCTCTATCGATTTCATAAGTAAATCAATATAAAATGAAAAATATCTAAAAATAGTTTAAATTATTGAAACTGGTTTTGTGGTTCTTTTATTTTCGAATTTAAATCATTCAGCGTTTCTCTCATTTCCTGAAAAAATGTAAATTGTTTATTTATGCTACCTGAATATAATTACTTTCCAGTACTATCATTCTAGTCAGGGCATCTCTATGAATAGATAATGATATCTATAAATATACTTGATGTGTGTTTTTATTGCAAATGAATTCTTTGCCCTGTCTTTTAATTTGCGAATCAAATGATTGAAATGAAATTCGTTTTTATTCATCAAACTTTGGAATATTTTGAAATTATATATTTTATTGAATGTGATGAGAATAAATAATTTTAAAATTATTTATAAAAGTGGATAAATTAGTTAAAAATATCAAAGTAAATATATTTTTATTTGATGATTTAGTAGCCATAGAAATTATTTAAACATTCAAAATGGACTTGACAAAATATTCTAAAGAGCAATTGATATCTTATCAATATAAAGCGGTACTGAATCACAATAATAAAAACAGCCGAGGAGATATCCTTGGGAAGTTTATACAAATGATTCAAATTGGTATCTACGTAGAAATCATCTGAATAGAATGAATTTTGAAAACAAAAAAAATTATGAAATATTTACGAAATCTAAATAGTATATACTAATTGAATTATTTAGTAGTAATCCATATTCGAGCAAAAATCAGAGGATTTATGAAAGCATTGATTATGGTCGGTTTTCATCGTCTCAATTCGGAATCAAAGAACCTCGATATGGCCTAATCACATGGAAAAAATATTAAACAATTTTAATTTCTAATAAATAAAATTAATATTTTAAAAATAATAATTAATTATATTTTGCTGATAAATAATTAAATAAATTTTATTTTAAACGTCAAGTCTTGTTGGTTCATGTGGTTACCATTAGTTGTAGCCTATCTATTCAATGAAAATCAAAATACGCCACGTAAAAGGTGTCACAGTCGATGCTGACGTGAGTACCCTTCAAGGACTACTTCTTAGGTAGAAGGGTCCACTTCTGTGAGAGAAATAATGCAGTGGATTGAAGAAAATCTCAATATTCCGCCTATAAATCAGAAACTCCTCTTTCGTGGCTCAATAATGCATGGTTTTCCCACTCTCTGGTCATATAACAACAAGAAACATCCACAGTTGATTCCCTGGGGATCACAGAAGGCGGGATTGTGACTTTATTTGAAAAAACTCCACCAGATTCCCGCCATCGGTTTGAAATGAATTTGAATCGAGTTCTTCCTCTTTTATTCCCTCGAGAAAAACATTTATCTCTGTTCACGGCCATTCAGAAGGTGCCTCTGTTTGGCTATTTAAGGAAATTGACCGAAGAATTGAGTCTATGAGTGTCGATGACATTCAGAGACTGGCAGAGTCGTTGGACTTGTAAAACAGTCACTAAACTCACATTCATTCTTAAAGCGACTTTTGTCTTTTATTATCTAATTATTTTTAAAATTAATAATTTATATGTAATTAATATATAATAAATGTATTAAATATCACGTGTATGTCAGGTGGTAACTCAGACTTTGATCTCAGTGCCGGTCCATGTACATTTGAGGAAATAAACCGAAGGAATAAAGGTTGAAATTTTCCTATTAATTCAGAAATCACTCCAAATATATTTGAAGGATTTAAATTAATTGCCAACAAGGGACTTAGCAGTCATTTCCAACTGAGCCACTCATTTATCCTCAGCAGTGGCAAATCCTCTGGCTATAAATTTGGGTCAACATATGTGGGGACTCAGCAGATATCACCTAACGAGGCATATCCCGTATTAGTTGGAGAGATGTCTCCTTCTGGCGACCTCACAGCAAATATAATCCACCAGTTGACCCCTTCTATCAGACTCCGTCTCATGGCTTTGGTGGAAAAACACCGTTGGTTGACATGTCAATACTCTGCGGAATATCGGTCTCCCTTATACTCCCTCACACTTGCAGCTGGGGACGTGGATGTGGTCAATGGGAGAGGTTTGGTCCCCTTTTTTAACAATGAGGCACTCTTATTGGGCAATGTATGGTCAGACTATACGCAGGGCTTGCAGGAGGGGTAGAAGTGCTCTATCGATATCCTTTCTCCAGTACTGCTCCTTCTCTAATGCCATCATTTGCCCTTAGATATACTGGTTTGTGTTTTTTCTTATGTAAGGACCGTCGTGGTACTGTGCCAGTATCCTCAGTCCTGTCATTGGGTCATTCCAGTTGTCCTATTTTAATCAGCTTACTGACAAATTGGCTGTTAGTCTTACTCATGAGTCGTCGGTAAGATCAAAGGATTCGCGCACGTGTTTTGTGTATCAACTTGATGATCCAAAATCGGATTGTGTTTTTAGAGGTTTTTTGTACTGATTAGACCAGGGCTTGTCGACACGGAATATACTGTGGGAGCCACTATGGAGAAGAGACTGACCCCCATGCCCTTCACGCTTGTTTTCTCTGCTTTGATTTCACATTTGGCCGGAAAATATCATTTTGGACTTGGGCTTATTTTGGGGTGATTTTTTTTAATTTGACTAATCTTTATTTTGTTTTATTAAATAGTTAATTTAGTCCAATTTTTTATGTTGTTTTGTAGGCAGTCGAGGATTGCGGATTGTTGTTTAGTCATGTTTTGTTGTGGAATGTCTTGCTGTGCCACTTTTATTGCCAAATTGACATCATTTAGTATTTCGTAACAGAAAACTGAATAGTTTAAGCATACGCCTAATCTAAGCGGGTGGTACGTCGGCAGGTCTTGTGCCAGTTGTATAGCTCGACGGTAGGCTTGTTGGGTGGCAGTCACGTGTTTCTTTAGGTTTTCTGTCTCCACCAAATACCGAGAACAGTCTCCAGTCAATTTGTGATAGCTCACAAGTGCTTCACACGACTGGTCAAATTGAGCCAAAAGTTGGCATTTTTGACAAGCAAAAGTGCAGTATTTATTTAGCCAAACACGACACTAAAAATATATTTAAATTAATATGCCAGTTCAATCAGTTCAGCCACCACAGGGGTGTGTGCTATACTTTTGAGGTATCGTAGGGCATTCCTGTATGGGGCTATTAGCTTATTCATTGTTGTAGTAAAAATTGTTCGCGTCTGATCGTCCAATGTTCCTGAGAATGTGTCGGGGATAACTAATTCCAGTATTTCATATACATCTAATTTTAATAAATTAGTTACCTTTATATCTTTTTGATTCGAAAGCAACTTTTATTAAGATATTTAAATTTTCCTGGTTTTGGGTTACCATAGATTAAAGAATTTTATTTTTTAAGTAATATACAAGGCGACATATTAAATTTGTTAAATTCATAAACATTATTTATGCAGAAAATTTGGATTCAAAAAATCAATCAAAAATTTAATATTACAAACCAGAAATTTTCCTATACGACAAAAAATTAAACCAGATATGGCTAATAGAGATTGGAGTGGTGTGTATGGATAATTTAGAAGCAGTCGAAGTTGAAAAACTTGATAAATATAATATTCTGTAAAAATATCCATAGCCATAGTCAGAGGCAATACTCTGGCTATCTTCCAATGACCAGTTTTCTTTGGCTTTTTATTAATAAACCTATTCAAATGAAAAAAAATTTTAATTAGAAAAATCAAGAAAGACTCCTGAGAGAATATGACGTTACCGAGACTGTATGAAGCAGAAGATGACGCCATATCTCCATAAAAGCACTTTAACGGCGGAAAACCAATTCTAGTCTAAAATAAAGAAGTGAATTGGGACAGCAAAAAGGGTGATCGGTTGAATGGTCGTCAGCATGGCTACAGAAAGGAGAGATTGAGTCATTGTGTAAGCGTAAAATATAAATGTTTACATAAATTTATTTGAAAAAAATAGAAACATTAATTATTTATATTTAAATGCTCATTTACTTTGGCGATACATTGAAGTCTCAAAGCCTTTCTTTTTTTCTTTTGATAAGTAATTACATGCATGACAGTGCAACTCAGAATAACCATTAAAATCAACGAAGACAAAAGTGTGGCCATAACCATCACATTTTTCCCAGAAGGCAAATTAAACGAAACCATTTTTGTTGAAGTTGAACTTTGAGTGGTTTTTTTATCTTTACTTGTCACTGCTTGTGTTGAATCGGTTTTGCTGTATTCTTCATACCAACTTGAAAGGTCAGTATACGTCGAATCTGCTGTCAATGTTTTATTTTTCAATTCATTTGTGATTTCGAGGTGTATTTGTGTAAGGATAGTCATTTCTGATATGATGATTATAATATAGTTTATATTTGATTTCATATGCGATTACTCACAAATTAAGGAATATATTACTATTTCTTACGAAAATGACAGTTAATAAGTAACATTGATTACTTGCTTTGTTAATTCTACATTATAATCTGCCATTTAATGCCATAATAAAATAATTAATGATCAATGATTCTTTAGATTAAAGTATTTACCAATGAATTGATTTTATGTTTTCTAAAATATATATTGTTTGAGATAATTGTTTTTAATGTTAGTTTTGAAACTTTTTTTTATATCTGGTCACAAAAAGTAATATTTTCTACACAGTGTTAATGATATCTAGATTAGTAAATTCTATTTTTCAATCGTGTTTTCTGATTGAACGATCTGATTGTCTTTATTAAGAAACTACAGAGGGCCTGTTTCATCAAAAAACTATATTCTAATGCCTGTTGATAAACGATGTTTGTCGTCCGTCCTTCCTTGGCAGATATGAATAAAGCATCCCACATACAGCTGTCCATGTGAAAAGTACTCACTCTCTAAAAATAAGCCAACTACTTTTAATGACTGTCCCTGGGCCTTGTTTATGGTCATCGCAAAACTCATCTTCAAAGAAAATTGCTGCCTTTAATCTAAACGGTAATACGTCAGAAATAATCGGAATTCGTGGGATATAAACATCCTCACCTCTATACTTACCTGTTAAAATTGTCGCTTTCTATTAATTTTTTATAACTAACCTCGTTCCGTTGCATAATTTAAGTGGCGCAAGATTTTATAATAAAACCACTGGAACGCCTATCTTTAACTTTAAAAAATGATTCAGCATTCTAGAGGGATTAAAAAATTCAACCGGATATTCGCAGAATCTTTAAAGGTCTATAGTCCACCGATTTATATATTCTTTCTTCTCCAGGGATTTTGATTAATAAGTCTAAATTTATATTAAGCATCTCATCATTTAGCGGAGCTAATATAAATCGTCCACGAAGCCAGTCGAAATTCCTGTAGTGTTTTAATAGTTCAGAATATTCAAAACTGAATAATTCTTCTGCTCTATTCACATATATACGTAATTCCTTCGGTAGCCTAATTTTCTGATCTTGTATATCTGAAGTAATTGCCCCATTTCCAATATGTCGCGCCCTACGCTGGCAACCATACCACGGTGGCGATCGAGGGACCTTCATTGTTGACAGTGTGACTTACATAGTTTGACATTTAATTAACAACTAAAATAATTTATTATAAAAATGGGTTTAGCGTCATTTGTATTAAAAAATGGTATCTTCCAAAAGATGTTTCATCAGTATAGTCTCAATCCTTAGGTTGCGTGAAAAATAACAGTGAATATCAAAATCTTGTAAATTTACTACTTAAAAACCCGTACAAACTACATCTAAAACCGAAAAATACAAACTTATAAAAAAGCGAACCAATTTATGATAATTGATGATCGGTATTTTCAAGTTCTAATTTATAGTCTTTATCTAAAATAAAATAACCAAAAACACAAATTGGTTATCTGCTTGGAAAATGAAATGGAAATGAAGACACCGAGATTCGCTATTCACCAAGAATGCCAGTGGAGAATACTAAAGATTCATAATAAATGCAGTGAACTTTAAATTTTAAAAGATTGTGTGACGAATTCGTCACTAAAGCTACACAGATTTGAATCTTCATATGAAAAAGGGAAAAAGTAAAAAATATAATGTCTAATAACAGATTAATGGTTAGTTGTCTTTCCTAACATTTTGATCGAATTACGAAATGAAACCAAGATAGTTACTATGAATAGATATAAAAAATTTGAAGTTTCTATTTTTTAACAACCATCTTTAGTCAGTAATTAGTGTAAAACAATGTAGGTCACTCTGTCAACAATGATGGTCACCAGCGTGGTATAGTCGCCAGCGTGGGGCGCGACACAATATCTAAATGATATTTGAAAATATGCTAAGCTTACCTTTTTGACTGCTCCACAAAACAGCAGAGTAAGTAAATTTTCTAATCAAGGTCATCAAGCTTAATTTCCGAAATTGAAAATACTTCCTGTCGATGCTCATTTGAAATGCGCGGACTTCAATTCCTCCAAATCATTCAAGATACCTTACACTCTATTCATCATATCATTCTACCATCTGAAGACACGTCGTCATCACACTCTCTGACCAACTGAGACCACTCTAAAAGATCCCGATAAAAGATAATGGTCTTTCGATCGCCAAACAAATACACGACCTTATTGCTTTAAGAGCTGTCAAATCACTAAAAAACAACATCCTTCTCGACTCACCCATTTCTCTTATCAATGCATCAGAATCGACCTTCGACTCCTTATCCAGACTCCGCTCTGGCACCACCCTCTTCTTCACAAAACATGTGGACACAGGGTTGTTTAAAATCATGATTGTTATTAAAAAGTCAAAAAAATCTGATTTTTTTTGATTTAAACAGGATTTTTTGATTTAAATTAGAATTTTATGAAATAAATGATTTTTATTCAAAAACAAAAAAAATACAAATAAAGACAATAGAAATCGTATTTATTTATTTAAAAGCTTGTAAATAAAGACAAGTCTGGCAGCCTTTTCAATTCCAGGCCTATTTCGTACATTCGAATGTAAGAATCCAAAAGTCAAAAAAATTCGTTCTATTCCACCTGTTGAAGCGGCTGCTCCAAGAATTTTTTGAAGACTAAAATTGTTTCAGAAGGTAATTGGTAAGAGTTTGATCCCCACCAAGCTATAGATGATACTTTACTCAATAAATTTGAAACAAACATGTATTGCTTAAATGGTTCAGATCTTGCTCTGAAATTAATCAGAATCGTGAGAGGATATTCATAATGTTTAGCACAATACTCCAAAGCGAGGTCAATCTCTAAGTTGAAAGAGGTTTCCCACAACATGTTGGATCCATTAGATTCGCAAGTAAGTGGAAAAGTGTTAATGCTTGATCAGCTCGAGTTTTCACTTTTCTAAAATAGCCGTACATTTATAGTCCATATAAGTCTGTTCAAGTTCCTTCCAGAGCATGACTAATCTTCTTAGAATCATTTACCATTTTATCTAAAGCGACAACAATTGGTTTAAACAGCCGCAAGTATTCTTCAACATGATGTTTTAGGCAAATATTTTGGATTTTGGAATATCGGATCTGTGTTCTTCACAAATTCTCAAAATTGTAGACCAATTATCCAGATAAGATTCAAAACAATCTGATAAAGTGTTCCAGCAAACATCAATCTGAAGAACAAGGGCAGCATTGTCTGTAGTAAGACTCCCGATTTTACATCCAAACCGTTGCTCGGCAAACTTAACAGAATTTAATGCAACAGATTGAAGATACTCTGCAGTGTGTCTCTGTCCAGAGGTGTCCACACTGTCAATTAGATAGCTTCCTCCATCTGATGTTACAGCCCAAACACAAATAGCATGTTCATTATGAATGTTACTCCACCCATTTAGCATCCTAGAAACTGTTTTGTCTTTGAGTCTTTGTCGACAGTCCTCATGTAGTTGGTCGTAAACTTGATCGACCACCAATTTGATGAAGAGAAAATAAACGATAGCCAGAAAGAAGCATTTGAACAAATTAAACAATTTCGGGATGTTAAAGCTTTAGTGGAATGTACATATCTAGCTACTTCATATCTATCAAATTTTTTTTCGATAACGTCACCGTAGTAACAAAATTGATTAATGATTGGTCTCTCATTCTCAGGAGCAAGTCACTGATTAAATCACTTTCAACCTTCGACAGATTTTTAGGGATATAAAAATTAGTTTGGCATAACAAATAATGCTGCCTCATCAGAGATGCGAGACCTTGTACCTCCTTCCCGCAATTACGGCATTGATTTTTTTGATTAAAATCAAATGCTTTAAATCATAACTTTTCTATCAATATAAATCTCAGCCCGAAATTTTTTTGTTTTCTTCGTCGGGTAGGGACGAAGATTGCAAGGGAAAATAAGGATCCTAACGAACTCGTCATCTTTTCCAAAGAGTCTCGTACGAGGGAATTGCCAGGCCATCTTATGCGCCGGAGTTTAAAATAATTATTGTCTATGTTAAATAAATTAATTGTTCATAAAAAAATTCCATAATCAGGACCCAACAACGTAATATAGGACCCAATATAGTTAAAAAAATAATGTTCAATTGCCTTTTAAAATACTGGAAAATAAGATTTTAACAAGAATTAACACACATTGGAACAGCCATAACATTTTTTTTCTCGAGACAGAAAGGTCGATTTTCTTAATTTACCACAATCTAATTACTAGGGCAACCAATTGCAATTTTTTGCAATTAAATATAATTTAATTAAAATTCGATAAATAATAAAGTAATGAATAGACATTAATTTTAATTATATTTTTATTCGATTTAAATTTGCAATTTTTTGCAATTTTTTGTAGTCATTTTACAATTTTTTGCAATTTTTTTAAATTAAAAAAAAAATTTTTTTATTAAAAAATAATATAATTATAAGTAAAAGATTATTAAAACGTGTTTTAGTTGTTTGTTGTAATGGGTAAAAGGACAGTGTCACAGAAAATTTCATTTTATGCAAAGAAATTCCCCGAGTTTGTTATTGACAGTGAAGGGAATTTATTTTGCTCCAATTGCTCAACTGTTGTACGGTGTGACACAAAATTTTTTGTTGATGCGCACCGTTCTTCAAAAAAACATTTAAAAGCACACAGTATTTCTTTGAATTTAAATTTATAGAATGGACAAATTCATCTCAGAGTTCACAAACATTTCTTTCGGCGATAACGGATACTCGAAAGGATTGGGGGATCAAAGTAACACAAGCGTTTTTGGAGGCAAACATACCAATTTATAAAATCAGACATCCTTCCCTCATACGGCTTTTTGAGCAGGAAACATATCCTTTGCCATCTGAATCATCTTGCAGGTTAAATGTTAAAGAAATATCAAAATATAAAATTAATACCATTCAGACTCATTTACTGTTGTTTTTTTTAAGTTATTCAATAGTGGGGAATGTGTTTTTTTGTTTGTGATGAAGCCCAAATCAATGGAACTCGTTTTTTAATTACTTTGATTGGGAAAATCTCCACTCCAAAAAATCTTCATTTAGTATCGTGTACCAATCTATATTATCCGCCTACTACTTCAACAATTTGTGTTGAGGTGGACAAAGTAATAAAGAAATTTTCTATTGAACGTGAAAATTTTATATTATTCGTTACAGATGGGGCGAGATATATGACCAGTGGTATATATAAATAAATTTAATTTTAGCTGGGGCATCAATGAAATTGATATACCAAAATCTTTTCCACGTGACTTGCGTGTCACATTTATTGCACAACTGTGCTCTAAAGATTAAGGCATACTTCGCAGATGTTGATGAATTGATTTCGTCTATAAAGGCTGCCACAGTCAAAAACAAGAGACGTTTGGAGATGTTTTCACGAATCGGAAATCCACCCGAAGTTGTGGTTACAAGATGGGGAAGCTGGCTAAAAGCAGCAAAATATTACTCCCAGAATCTTCCAGAAATTATTAAAATCGTATCTGAATTTGAAGGAGATGGAGTTTTAATACAAAATGTTTTAGTTTTTAATTATTTTAGGCAAAAAAATCAGTGAATAATCCTACGTTGTTTCCAAGCTTAACCCAAATCAGTTCAAATTATTTGGGATTAATTGAAATGATTTCAAATACTGAATTGCTTGATTACTCCATTGCAACAGCTTATGGTGATCTAAACACCCTAGACTTTACATCAGATCCATGCGACATAAAATCCTATATATCAAAAAAGCTTGAGAAATCAGGAATACTAAGTATTCTTGAATTCTCAAATAAGAATCTATCGCCAGAAGTTTATTCACATCTCAGAAAATGTAGCGCAAGTTCAGCATCTATCGAAAGGGCAATATCTCTTTTGACGAAAATTCTTAGTAAAGAGAGGAACTTTAAACCTGAAAATGTTCAGGAATATTTGATTTCCTATTACAATAAATAATTTCGTTAATTTTTTGCATAATGTAATGTTTACAATTAAAAAAAATTATTTTTGCAATTTTTTACAATTTTTAAAATTCATTTTTGCAATTTTTTTTATTAAAAAGTGCAATTTTTTGGTTGCCCTACTAATTACAAATTTAATGGGCATTTAAGCTATAAATTAAAAAATATTAAGATTCTACACATAATCGTGCAGCATCAATGAATACTCCGATTATAGATGCAAGACATAACTTTTCAAGTGAAATAGAAGAAGCAATTAATTTTCAAATCAACGAGGAATATTGTGCGTCATATTCATATCAAGACATGGTATTCTTTTATATTAAATCATAGTCCAACTATTTCTCTGCACTTTCTACATGTCTTCCAAACGCAGCAAAGTTTTTCCTTAAGAAGGCAGGTGAAGAGCTAGAACACGTGAGAATACTTTCGGAATATTTGACTAACAGAGGGGGATATGTCAAATTGAAGACGATTAGAGTATAATTTTGTGATTAATCTACAGGCACCAACAAATAACTTTTCGAGTATCAATGAAGCCCTTCAAATATCACTAAAAATGGAAAAAATAATGACAGATAGAATTATAGATTTGATTAAATTGTCTGCTGTGCATAAGGATTCGAATGTGGTATTTGGGTATTAAATTTAGTTTTCTACTTTTATTTCGAAAATGTTGAATGATCAGTACAAAGATATTGCAAAATTGACAACACTGGTTGTTCAATCTGAGAGAATTGAAACCAAAATGGATTTAAGTTATTTTGACAACAATTCCTTTTAATTTTTTTTTCCTTTTAATTCATACGTAACAATTAATTTTTGTGTTTTAATATTTTTTTGAACGAGAATATATCATTAATTTAACATGGATTGTTATTCCATAAATTTTTATACAAAATGAATAGTCCAAAAATAATTATTGAATATCAGTTTATTCTGATAAGAATAACATACCACAGGCACCACAAAATTAATTCAAAATTGCACTTTTGATATAAAAAATTCCAATTATTTTTTTTAAAAATTAGTAAAGATTGAAATTAAAGTCACAAATGTCTATAAATTCATAAATTAACTGTAAATTCTATAGCATTGTGAAATATTTAAAAGTTATTTCCAATTTTAAAGATTTCCTTTTAGGACTTTTTATTTTAAAGAGTTGATGCTGTGGAAAAAAAAGCCCAGTGTTGCATAAAATGTAGAAACTATATTTTAATTAAGTCTCTTCAGGAGTAAGCAATGTTTATTAGAAATAACATTTTTGTTAAATATTCGAATTTTATCAAAAATGACACGAGGAGGTTTTATCTATCAAATTTAGATTATTTAATACGTAAAAAATCACTATAAAATAAGTCAGATAATACAAAAATTATGAAATTTTTTTGTTAAATGGTGAAGAGGAATTGCGAAATTATCGAAAAGAATCTAACAAATTCGATGGTGAGTTCTGAACTAAACCTGTTCTAGAATTCGCACTACAACAATGAAGCAAATTTTTCAAAGTATAATGATAAATTCAAATGTAGTATGATGATGGATGAAGAAATTTATCCCGGGTTTGATGATATATATTTAGTCGACAGATTCCCTTCGAGCAATTTCGAGATCAAAGGGTTTTCATTTGTCTTATATGTAGAATGACTCACGAAGAGTTCTTTTTTGAGAAAGACGAAATGCTGAAGCAAAAAATAGAATTTTGGGAATTATTAAATAATTCCAATAATTTTTAAAATTTAATTAATTAACAGTTCTTTAATCAAAATAAACTTTAACTTTGAATAAAATTTTGTCGATAATACTTGATCTAATGATTTAATAAAAATGGACAAATATGAAAGATTGGAAACAATTGGAGAAGGGTCTTATGGAATAGTCTTTAAATGCCGAAATCGGCAAACCAGCTCTATCGTCGCTATCAAGAAATTTTTGGAAACCGACGACGACCCGTTGATTAGAAAAATAGCTCATCGGGAAATCAGAATGCTCAAAGTTCAAAACAAAATATATTTTTGTAGCAACTAAAGCACCCAAACCTTGTAAACTTACTTGAAGTATTTCGGAGAAAAAGACGTCTTTATTTAGTTTTTGAATATGTTGATCACACTGTTCTGAATGAACTAGAGAGATTCCCATCAGGGTATTTTTATCAGTGAGACCACAAGGTTATCTGAACAATATTCTAAAAAAATAATATACCAAGTATTGTTGGGAGTGGACTTTTGTCATTCTCACAATGTGGGTATTACTAGAGTGCTAAGCCTCCTTTCAATGCTTAACGATTTCGTATATTGTTGGCAAGCTATTGTGCTATTTTGAACATTATGTTTACATTATTTCTGTTTTAGTGCATCCACAGAGACGTCAAACCTGAGAATATTTTGGTTTCTTCGAGAGGAGTTGTCAAACTATGCGATTTCGGATTTGCCAGAATGCTGGGTTTTGCTTCAAATTGAACTTTTAGGTGGTCCAACAGCAGACTACACCGACTATGTGGCCACTCGCTGGTATCGAGCACCAGAATTACTGGTGGGAGACACTCACTACAATCAGGCCATTGATATTTGGGCTGTTGGATGTGTCTTTTTTGAACTCCTCACTGGACAACCAGTTCTGCCAGGGAGATCGGACGTAGACCAGCTTTATCTAATCCGGGAATCAATCGGAAACTTGCTTCCACGACATATGGAGATTTTTGTTGCAAATCCAATTTTTAAAGGATTTGTTATTCCCACTCCAAACCAGACGGTGATTCGATTTAATTTTATTGCTAGAATCACGTTTCTCGACGGTTATCTCGGTTTACCAATCAGGCAGGTGTCTTTCTCGAAGTTTATACTTATATTAAGATTTATAGCAAACACTTAAAGTCGACCCTTCCGAAAGATTAACATCAAAACAGCTATTATCTGAAGAATATTTCATTAAAGACGAAAATTTAGCTCATTTTATAAAACACGATTCTCCTCCCCAAAAGAAAGACCGATCACCCCCACGTTTAGCCACGACACAAGTCTATTTTTCACATTAATGTTAGAGTCGATATATTGGGGGACCACAAAACACTAATCTTGATTCTACAAATATTCAATTCTCAATTCCAAAGCTTAATATAAACAGTTATTTCCTAAATAAACGGGACAGAAAACAACCTAATAATAAAAAACCATATCTCCCAATAATATAATTTGAAATAAAAGTATTTCTAATTCTTAAAATGAATATGGCCGCTTTCTTATTAAATAATAGTCCAAACATAAATGACCAAATATATCATCTTAGATTGTATTTTTATTTTGTGGTTATTTTTTTAGCCACGTAAATAATCTTTTTAATTTATTGAGTTATTTGAAAGTCAAAATAAGGCTTTTGATTGATTCAGGCTGGGGGTCAGTCGGACGACGACGCGCTGCGGATCGAAAGGCAGTTCCCGCGTAGAATAAAGACCGAGACGCGCTGGAAGAGCCAGCTCGCCTTCCTCCGGTCATTCGTCTTCAAGGCGATTTTTTCGCCAAATGACAATTTGAATTGCATCAAATAAAAAAAAATCGGATTACTGAAGTTTCGGATTATTGAAGTTCGGATTAACGAGAATTGATTGTAGTTTAACCAGGCATATAAACCACAACAAATTAAAATTTTCACAAAAAGCTCACGTGACCATTACAAAAAACTAAAGAAACGAAAATAGTAAATTAATTAAAGTGGAGAAATATCTTAACATAATAATCTTGGTTCCAGCTTCCTCCCTTTTGCCTCCGATCCACTTCCTTTTGCCAACCTCATGGGACGAGATACAGCGTCTGTTTCCTCGACAGGTTCCTCTGATGTCTTTATTCCGGACGCATAAAATCAAAATACAATGAAATTTTTGAAAATATTGTTGCGTATATAAAAATGGCTGATGCATTAAAAAATCCATATATTGAAAAATCGACAAAATCCGCGATTTTTATCGAAGCGGTAATTAGTATAATTTTAAATACGATGCCACGCTGATTTAATCGATTATGGTTAGAAAAAGCAGTCCAAAAGTCATTCGGAAACTTGTTTTTTGTTTTATTACAACCTTCATGTGCAAACTTATTTCATTATATTTAGATTATTCGTTATGTTCACTCTCAATAACAGAGAAGTTGAGAAAATTATACAAATTGTTTCAATTTAGTTTTATTTTCAAGGTAAATGACGATTTAAATCAGAATTTTACGATTGTTGACAATAGAATTAACCTTCCAACGGGGCAATCAATAACAATTAATACCTATTCAACAATGTTAACAGACATAAGTATCATTAAACGAATAAAAAACTAGAAAAATATGTTTTTTGTGTTCCAATATCAGGAAGAAAACATTTTTATGCAGAACATACTTTGAGGTGGATATTTCGGTTAGTAAACGAAAAAACAGATTTTCATTCAAGTGTCCTTTTTACTGCTTTCATTGTCGATGTTTTTGTGAATTCAATATATTTTAGAACGACAAACAGAAGGCTTACAGACTAAGAGAATTGTTTTATTTTTTGTACAAAAATTGGTAGATATAAACAGGAAATTGAACTGGGGATATTTCAAATTGTAATGTCGAATTCTTCGAATTATAAACATTTGGGTTTGGCCCACCCAGAGACGTATGAAAATATTATTTTACTGACAGGAGGGAGTATTGGACAACAAAAATGAATTTTGATTTTGCTTACGCAATGGAATATTGCAGAAATATTGGCAAAAACTGTATTTGGGTAAAAATATATATTATAATACTAGTTAGAGGATGACGTTATTCCAGATATTAATTTTCTGGCTAAAATGATAGCCACAATAAAAAATAAATATTATAATGATTTCTCGTTTTTGTCGTTTTGTAATTTGGGTTCAGTGGGTATATATTGATGATGATGTATATTTTAGTTCAGGTACCGAATATGAACTACATCGATGACATTATTACGTATTTTTATACTTATGCCTTTACAAATCCTACCGATTGGCTCATGACTAAATATTCAGTAAATATATTATTTAACTGATTAATAATAGAATGCTAGAGGACTTGAGCATTTTCAGGTCGAGGTCTTGTTTGATCATTATGGATTTTCTTCTTCCTTTAAGCACAAGATTCAAGAATTACGAGTTTAAAATCAAAAGTAATTTTTAGTCATTTCCTACAAATCCGTCTCTTGTAAATGTCATGATTTCTGAATGCATACTTCAATATCCAGGACAGGCAAATTACTCAATTTCTACACCATTCTCAAAACAGAGACTGACAGTTAAAAATAACACAAAAATATATATCACATTTGGAGAAACACTAGTACTTGAACGGTATTATATATTCAACATTTTTTAGTATTTTTATATTCATTAGTAATGAAAATAAACGCGAAATATTTTCCAATTTGCAGATCTTTGGACCCGAGAGGAAAATGTTGGAGGAGTTAAGACAGAGTGGAGTTGTGGAGGCATTCCCTCATCGCATTGGTAAAGTAAGGTCATTGCTGCTTGTGCTGTACGCTGATGTTAATGAATTTGAATTTGATTTTAAGGTATCTAAATCGTTGTTTCTCATTTTAGATTCAACTATTGAAATGGTTTAATTCTTAATTTATTGTTGAAAAAATTCATAAGCTTATGTGTTTGAAATGCTACAGAGTAGTAAAATATAGAAATATTTACGAGGAAATTAGGTATTTTAAAGCCACAAAATGGGCCAAACTCGATTGGAACTACACACTAAACAAGACGCTACTGTCACTTTCATACTACCAGAGAGCCAACATAAATCTGACCAGAATCCCCCCACAAACGACCCTCGGATTCGACTTGCCTTGCTTTTCAGGACAATCCTTACTCGACACACAAGACACACGTCCACGTGCTTAAGCAGTCAAATAAACATGTTTACAGTTCAAATGTTGGGACAGGAATAGAGTGACAAGTTCTGTGGAAGAATCGTTTAAAATTTTTTTCTCCAATCCAAAAAGGAAAAGAACAGATCGGAGGAATTGTGAAAAGAGGCAAGAAAGGACTAGGAACTAATAAGACCGGATTCAGATCCTCTCGAACCTGCAAAACAGTTTAGCCGGTAACAGGCCATCAAAATGGAATTGAAGATTCAGTAAAGAACTAAGGTTGTCGATCTTCGACAGACCATCAAGAGCAATGATGCAAGAAAAAATCGCATCAGATAAATAAGTTCGGAATAAAAAGATAATTTCTGAGAAATAAGAAGCTCAAATGAGCCGCCAGAGACGAGACCCAATTGAGCAGACAGTCCAAAACAATTTTTTTAACAAGGGCCTTTTCGATTCCTTTCGAGCTGAATTTGGCGACCAAAATGGCTAGATATTCGATCTTTGTTTTTGATTTTATGAAAGTAGTAAAAAAGGTTTACAAATCGAATTGAAAGTTCCGAAGGTTCCAACTGATTTGGTGGACCTCATAACGCCAGGCTAAGGTCCGGGAAGGTGGGAGATCCCCATTCAAGAACTGTGTCGACGTGCTAGAAGGACTCGTCGCCTCACGGGCAAAAGTACTCTTCAGTCATGGTGGGCAATAAGCCAATAGTTTCAAAATCGATTTACTCAATTCGAACATTGCTTAAAATATTAGCAATCATTAAAATGCTTAATCCCTTATTAAATCTCAAATTTTAAATAATTAAAAAATCAAGTAAATGTATATTAAATAAAATGCTGTATTTTGATGATATCAACTTTCAAAATGATGAACCCCACGACGAATCCAGAATAAAGAATGCTCAAAAACAAAAAATGAAATTCCATTTGAGATGGGACCTTTTATCCAATTCATAGACAATCCCTTATACAGTCCCCTGACCACTCCACCTTCACAAAATACATTCCCAAATGTTTTGAATATTCCATCACCACTTTTCTGAGAACTCAATACATCACCTTTCCGGATTAAATTAACCATTTCAAAACCAGTCGTTTGAATGCGCCTTCTGACCACATCCAAAGGGTAGGTCAATGACTGACTGCAAACCCCTGACACTGCGCCGTACAAAAAGTCATCTCCACGGTCTCCTTCAAAATAACAACTCATTCTAACCATAATACTCCTTCAGTGAATTATACACAAGGAATCCAATTCCTGAATAAAAAAACGAGCCAATCACAGTTGGCAGGTAGCCCATATATAAGGATTGAGGGCCCCCCGAATAGTAACTCCGGACGAGGACTTGAAATACGCCTTTATAACTAAAATGAAACATTTCTCGGTAACCTTTTCACTGTGGTCACTGCCAATTTAGCTCGGGTTAAATCGAGGGGATAAGTGCAGGTTGTGGCACAGATCCCCGCCAATGACCCGGCCATAAAATGTTTAATTTTAATATTTTTTGTATTTTCGGACTTATTTATAAACATTGTCTTCAGAAAATCGTTGACGGAGAACTGAATTCCCGCATATGGGATAATACGGATCATTGTAGCAGAATTTCCTCGGAATAATTCCTTAAAACCATGTCGATAGACAGTGGTACGGAGAAATGAAAATAAATTTCTTAACGAATATTCAAATTTGGTTGCTTATTTGGTTAAAAGTGTGTCTCAAACTTTGAAAACGAATTTTAGCTCTGTCCAAAGGGGCAATTGCAGTCTTTGCCACTGCACCTGCCATTGAACCTGCGAGTAGAGATGTAATGATAAGTTCTTTTTTGGTGAGCTAACGAAAATTATTTTAAATTTATACTTCTCGGGGTACACGTTCCAAATCCCACATGAACTAGATAAACATTTATTTACATTTTATTTATAATTGATAAAATTGAATAAAAATAATTATATTAACAAATACAGTTTACCCTCTATTGCTCACCAATTCTATTGCTCGCCATTTCTATAACTCGCCACTTTTTTGGAATAAATGCCATTTTTACTAAGGAAATTCCATTGCTCGCCAAATTCTCTTACTCGCCACGTTTTAGTATTAAAAAATTAAAATTTATTATTAAAAAAAATAATTTTTTCAAATATTTATACCGCGTGTTTTTTTTTGTAACATGAGGAAGTGCTCAAGATTATCTTATGATCAAAAAAGAGAATTATAAATTATCTTATTGATAATTCTTCTCTAAGTCTAAGGCGTGTTTCAGAATTTTTTCGTCGCGTTTCAAAAAATCAATTTCGAGACGTGCAATTAACGATCTTAAATTGAACAAACAGAAGATTCTTGGAATTAATCCAATTTATGGGAGAAGTTCTCGTTTTTCGAAACTTAGATATTCAGCAATTGATTCTGAAATCATTGCCTGGATAGATTACATGGAATCTATTGGAGTTTGCCTCAATGATGAGATAATTTTGTCGAAAGCAACTGAAATTGCTGCATTAAACGGTCCCTTCGAATTTAAAGCCAGTAAAGGATGGTTTGAAAAGTTCAAAAAAAGGGACAATGTAAAACTAAGAATTTTTCATGGTGAATTGGGATATACTGCGGATGAGTTCAAAGACCAAATCGAAGACTTTAAAAAAATTATCTCTTCTAAAATAAATGAATATGGTTCAGAAAATGTTTATAATGCCGACGAAACCGGCATATTTTACAAGACCATTCCATCAAAAAGTGTCTGCAGAAACGCCGACCAGGACAAAATTACTTAAAGATAGTTTTAACATTTTTCTTCAAAGGCTTGGATGAACATGGAAATATTTAACGAATGGTTGTATAATTGGAACAAGACTCTCAAACAAAAACAAAAAAAGATACTTTTGGTTGTAGACTATTGTTCTTCGCATAGAATAACAATCGAATTAAGTATGATAGAAGTTTTATATTTACCAAAAAACACGACTACTGTGCTTCAACCGATGGATCAAGGAATCATTAGATCATTCAAATCTCATTTCAACAAATTTAAATTTAAACATATAATTGAACAAATAAACTACGGTGACGCAACTATTGAATGCTATAAAAAATTAACCCTGAAAGATGCAGTCTTATTTTCTTATCTAGCCTGGAAAGATGTGTCAGTGGATACAATATCAAAATGTTTTCAGCACGCCAAGTGGGAAAACAGAATTGAAGAACCTATTATGGGAGACCATAAAATAAAAATTTCGAACAAATTATAGAAAAATTAATGATCACAGATCCCATAAAAGAGGAGGAGTTTATAGACTTTACGTACTCTGAAAATGACGAACTTCATGAATTTGTTCAAAACAATAACTATGAAAATAACGATGAAAATGCAATTTTAGACAGTTCAATTACTGAAGATTGTGAAAGAAACAACTGTATTACACATCGAGATGCGATAAAATGTATTTCGGACCTCAAAAAATATTTTTCACATGACGATAATTTTGATGTGAATATGCTAGAAAGTTTATTAAAAATGCAAAAAAATATAGAGAAAAGATCATACACAAAAACTATAAATGATTACTTTACTTAAAATTTTGGTTTTTTAAATAAATGTTTCGGCTATTTATTTGAATGTTTAGATCAGGTGTTCTCAACCGGGGGCGAATCGCCCCCCTAGGGGCGAAAATTTTGTACAAGGGGGCGATAATTTTGTACAGGGGGGCGATAATATATTTAATAAAAAATAAAATTTATATTTATTAAAAATTGTTTAATTAGAATATTTTTAATGGCAAGCCTAATAATTTAGAGCAGGTGTTCTCAACAATTTTCATTATTCGCATCATCATTCTCTTTTAATGTTTCCAATGCAGATGAAAGTTTACAAATGGAACTATTGGAAATCCAATCAAAAGAGATAATTTCACGAAAAAATGATATATTCTATTTGAATTGGATTTTTACAAAATTTAATGAAATTACTATTCTTCTTCAAGGAAATTTTGTCAACATGATTGATTGCAAAAGAATAATGAAAACATTTGCAAAAAAATTATTGCTTTATCGACATAATTTTTCTATAAATCAGTTTGGAAACATTTCACAACTATCTAAGATAAGTAAATATTTTAGTCAAAACAATATTATGACATATTGTCAACATTTGACGGAACTAGAAGCGGATATATCTTTTAGATTTAAAGATTTGTTTGATTTGGAATTTGAAGCATGGATGATTGATCCGTTTTCATGTGTGCCAGAAGATATGAACGAAACAATCCAAGAAGAGATAATTGAATTGAAATATAATGAAGAATATATTCACAGATTTCAACAGGATGGTATCTCTAAATTTTGGCAATCAAAAGATCTACAAATGAAATTTCCAAATTTATGGAAGGAAATGAGTAATGTACTATTGACATTCCCTACCACTTATTTAGTTGAAAGTGGATTTAGTTTTGTCAATCATAATACACAATGTGAAAAAAATAGACTGGAAGTGTCTTATAGAGGCGATATACGCCTAAAGTTGAGCAGAATTAAACCCGACATAGAATATTTAGCGAGTAAACATCAATATCAAGGGTCTCACTAATAATTTTTAATAAAAATTCAATTTTTTACATTTGATTTATTATTGTATATTTTGATTTTTGAGTTATATACAAAAAACAACCAATTAAAGGACAATGCCCAAAAATTTTTAAATTGTATGTGGACAAGGGGGCGATAAAATTTCAAAGGAGGCGACAAAATATCTAAGGGGGCGATGAACAAAAAAAGGTTGAGAATGCCTGGTTAGATAGTTAAAAATTATAGAAATTTTTTGTTGATAGAAAATAGGATATTGATTATTTCTCTTACTCGCCAAATTCTCTTAGTCGCCAATTTTGGCTTGGTCCCAAAAATGGCGAGCAATAGAGGGAAGACTGTATTTTACAACACAAAAATAAATTTTTTAACCATTTATACTTATAACAATTTTGAGAGATATTTGTATTTCAAAATATTTGAAAAAATTGTAAACAAATTGCCAAATTTGCCGGAAACCGGTCTCAAGTTTCAGTAGATATAATAAGGATAAATTCTCCGTTAAACTGATTTTGTATTAATTTCATTCGATTAATTCAAGGAGAGTAGAATTGCCAGGTTTCTCTTAGGATTTGCCAATGAGATCCTCCAAAAAAGATGAAGCGTCTTTTTTATGTATTTAAAATGAACCTGAATAACTATAATTTAAAACCAAGTGGAAAATAAGAAAATTACAAACTGCAATCTGTATAAGCATGCGTTTAAAAAAATCAGTATCGAAAAACGGTTTTTGGATGTTTGAAAAAAGTTGAGATCAATTTGATTAATTAAGATTTTTATAGTTTATTTATGAGAAATATGATTTCGGTGTTAACAAATAAAGGAATAATTAATTGAGCTGATTAAAAACTTTCAATAAATAAATTCTCGAATTTATATAAACAGGTGAAAATAAAATACAGAACATTATTTACAAAATCACGACTGCTGTTCCCAGTCTTGATTAGATTTTTAATTTTTCAACTAATGATGTGCAGATGTTCAATATGCGTGTATTTTATATTTGCAGATGTTTATAATTTTTATATAAATATATTTATCGGTTCATAAATGAAATTTGAATGATTTTGATATTATCAGTCATTAATTTCTTATTGGTTAATTCCAAATATTTCTGCAATTATGAAATATCAAAATGTTATTCTTTTCACAATTCTTTAAACACGTTTAACGGAGCTGAGGCACACTGTCGAGATAAACACGGTTCCTTGCTTGTTATAGAAAATGAAAAAGAGGCTGATTTTTTGAAAAGTATCAATTTTTATATCTTTTAGATAATTTGAATTTAAAAACTGTCATCTTTTTGGGGGTAGTTAAAAAAGGATCAGACAAAACATTTTTGACAGTAAATGATAATGTTTTGGTATAAATTGACTTATTTAAATTCAGAAATACACAAAATGGAAACTCTTTCAACCAAAATTGAGAACCAAAACTCAGTGTGTTGAAACACAATTTCCCGAATATTATTGGAGCACTACCGATTGTAAACATCAACGAAATTATATTTGTGAATACAGAAGTATTAGGGCAAAATTGATTATTTTTAAGATAAAATTTGTGACGAAAATACATTCAAGTGCTATGTGGTGAAAAGGGAAAATCTAAACTTTGAAAATGCTCAACAAAAATGCATAAGAGAAAAAGGAAAACTTTTGGAGATTACTAACAGTTATGAGAATAAAATAGTTAAAAGTTCTAAATACTTTAATATTATTAAAGATTATTTAAAAAATACAATTTTTGCAACTCGTCCTGTATGGATCGGGGCATACAAGGACCAAAATACGGAGCAATGGAATTATGCTTCTGGAAAATTTTTGGTTATTATTTTAAACTCATAATTTTTTTTTATTGAAAAATGTTTTATTTAGAAATATTTTCAATGGGGTTATAATGAACCTAAACAAAATTTAAAGGACCGAATATGCGCCCGAATATGTGGAGAAGTTTGGAGTACAGCTGATTGTTCAAAAAATTACGAATACATATGTGAAATTCCATGTATTCCAATTATATGAATTACCTTCTTTAGATAGAAAGAATTGTATTGACAATGTTTGTTTTAATTTTATTAATCATAAAATCACATATCCTGAAGCAATGGATTCCTGTCGTTCATTTAATGGTGAAATTTTGAGTCAAGAAAAAATGACGGAGGATGTCAAATTGCTGCTATTTAGTTTATTTAAGATTACATAAATTATAGAAAACTTTTTTTTACATACACACACTAAACTCTGGATCAAAAATGAAAATGTATAAATAAGTTGATTAATCTTCTAAGAATAAAAACTGCAAAGTTTTCACTGATGGAGGTTTCCACGATTCAGATTGTAATAATATCGCATTTTCCGTATGCAGAATTGAAGGTTGATTTTTATTTGTTCCAATATTTCATTTATTTCAGAAGTTGAATCTTGTGACGAAACAGGCTGTTACTCATACGGAAACTCTTTAAAAACTGCATTTATGGCTCATCAAACATGCAATAGGATGGGAAATGTTCTTTTGGGACCAGAGGATATCAATCTGGAATTAGTGAAAAGTAAGATTCTACAACTTTCTTATATTATAGAAATACGCAAATCACAAGGGAATACCTTAGATACCATTTTATGGATAAAAATGGATGTAAAACCAGTATTTTTAAATTGTTTAGACTTCTAAAGAAAAATGCTTGGCTTTTAACAATGGTTATCAATTTGAAGATAAATGTGAATCCAGAAATAACTTTATGTGCAGAACTAAAAAGAGTTTTTTTAGTTATAAAACATTCAGAAACGCTTTCACTCGAAAAACCTCAAATTATTTATCGTTCAGGAATTCTTTTTTTTAGATGGAAATTTTCCCAAGAATTGACGCCTGACCATACATTAGAAATTACCTATAGAATAGGAAATGAATCGGAGGTTTAATTTCGTATTTTATATTAATTTACGTTGACTTTTTTGAATATTTTTAGAGAACTCATTATTTTTCATGGAATACTTTTTTGTTTGGTATAAGAAATTTCAACTTCAATACTCAAATAAACTACGAAATAAGAATTCTACATGATTTTGAATTACAAAATGTATTTAAATTTTCGGCAATGATTCCAGAACAAGGTTTATTAAATTTTTCCTAAATGTTAGTATATTTTGAAGCCACCGAAGAAATAATACTACTGCCTTCTGGACAAATAAAAGTTGATTTTAGTCAAAAGAATGGACATTATTTTGGATATTTGAAAAATTTAATGACAGATGAGGTCGTATTATGGTTTCAGTTATAGATGGTCACAAAAAGTATTAAAAAATTAAATGAATATATGACATTTGAATCCAATACTAATGCCTACAAATATTCAATTCGTTTAGTTCACATTATTGGCATTTTCAAAATATATAAAAAAAGATAATCATTAATCCACATAAAAAATGTTAAAATATTCTGTCTGTACTTTAGGTGAAATCACGAAAATGATGATTTCAGAAAACGAGATCAAGCTAAAATGGCATTTTAGTCAAGATTATGACAAAGCTAATGTTTATAGTGTTATTCAAAATTTGGATTCGCAAATTGTATTTTACGTAATCACCTTTCTAGACAACAACTACTAATCTTGGATCGGTTGACAGCTCCTCTGGAATTCAACGGAATGATAAGTTTACTCCTGGAATTTATTTAATTTTCTTACACTTAAAAAGTTCGAGCACAGACAAATTGTATTATCAATCCGTTGATTTTTCATTCAAATATGAAGAATTAGGTACACTATTAAACCATATTTTCAGTTAAAATAAATTCCGTTAAGATGATACCTTTGAATGAACTTAAAGTTTGTTTTACAATTAAAACAAATCAATTAAAGTATCAAGTGCATTTAATTCTCGTTGATACAACTACTGTATGAATTTATTTTAATGCCAATTAAATAGAATAAAGAAATAGTACAAACTTGTCAGAATTGTAAGTCAATTAATGTTTACAATTGTACTATTGGGTCGAACATTGAGTTTTATCTGAAAACAGTGGTTTTCAATTATGAATACATTAGCAACAAATTCCAATTAATCTACGACAAGCCATGTTTTACATGCTCATTTAATATTAATTATAGTCGAAATTCCTAAAGTTGAAATTCATAAAGAATTTATAAACATTGATTTGACGAAGTTTAAAATTTTGGAAAATGAAAAACTTGTTATTAAGGTCTTGGAAGGAAACAATATTGTAGTAAAATATTGCTGAATTTATAGATTCATGAATCAGAGGCAACAAAAGATGTCGGAAATATTGTTTCATTTGATGGTCTGAAACCTGAAACAGTTTTCTCAATTAAGTTCTACGTTATAAATGGAATAATCATAAAGGAGCAAACAAAAATCATTACAACTAAAAAATGTGATTATTTTGTGAACTCTAAAATTAGATTTTGAAGAAATTTCTATTGACATATCTCAAAAAGGGTGGATTTATATAAATTATAATAAAATTACAAATATTAAGTTTTGGATATTTTGCCTTACAAACACAGTTACAAAAGAAGTACTAAAGATTTTATGTAATCTAGAAAACTGAATTTAATATTTCAACTAATGATATTACCAAATTCAAATTTGAAAAATCGGGAACATTTATGATCACAATTAAAGTGATTGGGAATGACGGCGTAATTCATTTTATTGATAAAAATACCATCAGTATACCAAAAGGTTTCGTTTTTACTGAATTTGCAGATGAAATTGTTTTTGAAACTCCAAATATCGATGTTAATACGAATTTCCCAGTATTTAAAGTGCCTAAATTGGATTTGAAAGAAGAAACATCCATTATCATACATTGCTTTGATCTGGGCTCAAATAAAGTTTATTATTTTTATTTACATTCTAGACAAATGAAATACTTGTCCCTACTTATAAGGCAGGCCAAACTATTAGCTTGCCCGGAATAATTCCTTTAAAACCTTATATTATGACAGTCATTATAAAGATTAATGGAGTTAAAACTAAAGTTTATTCTAAAGAAATCACAATTGTCTCAAAGAGTACTTCCATAAATATATTGTGATATTTAGAGATCGATAAACTTATACTTAATTTTAATTCGATAAAAATTAATCCAAATAATGGTCACTGTGAGATATATTGGTCTACTTCTCACCCAAACGTCGCTGGACAATATACACTTCAAATTTTAAACGATAAGGTAATTCTGATCAAAAAATAATCACTACTATTAGTCAAAAGAAATTGTAAATCTCAAAATAAACAGCAGTTGTCCCAAAATTAATGCAAATAATTTTAAACTTGGCGAAAAATATACATTAACTTTGATATTCACGGACAAATATCAAAGAAAATACAATTCAAGTCATCAAAAGATCGAAGTAGAGCAAAATGCAGGTAAATAGATTCTGACGTTGGACTCAAATTAGTTGTTGCTAAAAACGTGATTTCATTTGAGAACGGGTTTGAAGTTATACTGGATTCTATAATTTCTGAGTCTCAATATATGATAATGTATTGGAATTCTGCTATCCATGTTTAAATATTCTAAACAATTATTTTAGAATGAAATTTCAACTTTAAAAAATTATGATATGAAAACATTTACTCCAAATTCCAAAAGCATAAAAATAGAGAACTTGAAGGGCAATCAATTGTATATGTATAGAATTATAATGCTAAAAAATGCTATTATTTCTTATGAGTCTGATATGTATTCCATACATGTGATTTCAGACAGTATTTTTATACAAATTAAATACTTACAGATTTTATAAAAACTGTTAATGTATATGAAAACAGTGTCTTTGAATATATATTTTCATATTTATTTTCAGCTGGAACTCATATTCAGGCTTATTACATTAAAGACGGAATAGAAGTAATTATACAATTTTCTGAGATATAGAAATTATTAGCAAAAGATACGATAACCGAAGAAAGCAATAAATTCGGTTTCACAATACATTCATTCTCAACAATTTTAATAAAAATAAGAATAATTATGAATGGATTCAATATTCAGCCTGCTGGAATAGATATTCAAAAAACACCTTTAAAATGTTTATTCTTATAAATTATTTTTTGGGATCGAATCGATTACCGTTTCTAATACTGGAATAGCAGAAATTGACTTTGATAGTAAAATTAATGACAAAGATTATGTTTATTCAGTCAAAATTTTCTCGGGGAAACAAAATAATTATGTATAACTTAATCTAGATTCCTAATTTGTTCAGAGTCGGAATATTTTGATAGATTCACATAAAGGACAAATTAATGAAATAAACCCCGGTGTCAGATATAAAATACAAATCAGTGCCGTTAATAACGAAAGAGCATACCATAGCGAAATAAAAACAATATTTTATAATTTTATTCCAAGTTCGTTGACAATTAACACAATATTTTAGAGTTAAATGATATTTCATTAACCTCTGATGATTTTTTAACATTTACAGCAGTACCAAGTGGTACACCATCTCGAGTTTTACATATATCAGTTTTTACTGATAATAAAGTTTTTAAATGAATATATATTTTTAGTTTATTGATGAATTCCAATATGAAAATGATTCTAAAAAAAAGATTGTAACGGAGATAAATCTTAAACCAAATAATTATTATATTGATCATTGTCTAAATTTAGAGAAAAAACTGAGAGTATGTGGAAAAAGACAGCAACTGTCAATAGCTGGTAAAATATGGTATAAAATTGAACAGGGTTGATGTTTAAATCCGTAAAGGTATCTTTGAAACATATTCGAGTACAAATTTATTCAAATGTAAATATAAAATTTACCTCCGTTGTATTACACGTTGAAAACCAAAATAAAAATGTATTGTATTAAATCGAATTATATAGGAAACGGTAGATATGCCAATTGAAAATAATGAACTCGTATTTGAATATGATATAGACTTTACTTATAACATTAGACTTAATGCAATAGATCAAAATGGAATTGTTTATCTTAGCGAAAAGATTTCAGTGAATTATGGAAATTTCGGTAATTCACGGTTCATAATATATAGACGCTAAAATTGAAAAAATAATATTTAGAAATGATAACCTCGTGAAAATTAAAATATCTAAAGAAAGTGAAAATCCAGAATCGAAAATATTTCTAGTAATATTTGATGAAAATTCAAAAGTAATAAATTGTTGCTCTATTTGAAGAAAACGCAAGATATTTTTGCAAGCTCGAACTATTTGGAATTTAAACGCGACTCTTTGGACAAATTTCAAATACAACTAGAAGCTCGTTTTGATAAAGTGACATATTTGAGTTGTAAAATTCCACTAAGTCATTTATCAAGCGACGGTGCATACATATTTTTGAAAATGTTTTTAGAAAAAATAGACATTAATAAGATTGTGATCTGGGAAGATGGACATGTAACACTTAAATTTGCAAACAAACTATTGTGGTTTAAGGATTCTAAAAAGATCAAAATTGTGATATCTGATCAAACAAAATCTGAAAATGTAGTTGAATGGAAGTAAATAATTCATTTTAGAAAATCACGACAGTGTTGGACAAAAATTTTGTAAATGATTATCTAAATTTTGAAAATATTTTTTCAAGATTAAATTATATTATTAAATTCTATTATACATTCAAGAATATTGAATATGAAGGGAATTCTTATTCTCTATCCGCTCAAAAACTCAGTGATTTATTTCCTCAATAGCTAATAGATGTCACACCTAAATGGATAGACATTCTGAGCGATGGAAGACTGTTTGTAATAACGCCTATTGTTCAAAATCACTTTATTGCTGTTTCAGAATTGAGTGAAGGCAGGCATTCAGTATTTTTAGTTTTGATTATCTAAAGCCGTCAAAATATGTTGAAATTAAAAACAATGAGGGGCAGAAGTTTATGATTGGTGGTCTTCACCCTGGAAAAACGTATGAAATATGGATGGAGTTCAAAACAAGTCAAAAGACATATATTGCATCTATGCCTGAATTGTTCACTCTTTTTGATCATAAAGAACTAAATAATAGTTTAGTAAACAAACTTGAATTTTAAGATATTGGAATAAATGAAGTTATTATCGACCCATCGAAAAATGTGGAAATAAAATGGTATCGAAAAGAAGATTTTGGAAAGTCTTTTTTGTTAAATCTGTTAAATACTGAAACCCATAAAGTAATATTTGCGTGATTAATTTGGTAGTCCCAACTTTTTGAATGTCCCGTTGACGATTCCCAGTTAATCATCCCAGCTAAATATTTCACAAATGGAAAAGGATATGAACTATCGATAGTTGCCAAAGTTTCCCATAACTTATTTTATCACTCTACGTCAAAATCTTTTGATTATAATTCAGAAAGTTGTTTTTTTTATCTATAAAAATACATTTTAGTACCAACTGACTTTGATGTCAAAACAAATAGTAAAAAAGGATCCGTACAAATTTCTTGGAACGAACTAAAAAATATTGTGTCGATGGAAGTTATTTGTGAGGATTCTGACGGTCAAAAAGTAAAACATATTTAATTAATTTCAGAAAATAATAAAATTAGACAAAGTTGAACAAAAAAATATCGAAATAAATGGCCTCCCGACCGGACAAAAGTATATAATCACAGTGATCATGACTGATATAAACGGGGTCAAGTATATTTCTAAAAAGATGAGAGTAACAATAAATATTTTGGGTTTTTAATATATTTAAATAACAAATTAGTCACTAAAATCACAGGAATGAGAATTCAGGTAGCAATGCGTGAAAATAATGGAATTCCAACACTTTATTGGACATCGATAGGAAGTCACTTTAAATATTACATTGAAATAAATGAAATCGGAGGAACATATAAAGTTTACTTAATTTATATTATAAAAAGGACACAATTCCTGTGACAGGGAATAAATATGAATTTTATGAACTGATCAACGACAAGACGTATGAAATTAATCTCGTTGCCACATTCAAATCATTTAAAATTAAAACAAATTCTATTTACTATCTCTATCAAAAGCAAATCGGTTAATCACAATATTAATTCATAGACGTTGGGGTGATTGAATCTGAAATTCATTCTGATAAAATAGTGATTGATTGGAAAACAAATGTCAAATATCAGACCACAAAATTAACTATAACAGATTTCTCAGATAATTCTGTATTCAATTTAAACGTTATTTTTTAGATTTTTAACAAAGAAATTAAAACTTATCCCGTCAATATTAACATTGATTTGTTTAAGGAGGGATACTACATCGCAAATCTTAATTATATTACTAGTTCAGGTGCAGTCAAGTCACTGGAGCCTCTGTTTCTTTATATTACTGTTAAAGGTTCTATTTTATTGATATTTAATTATAGAAAAAATTGTTTTAGCAGATATTACGCAGAACACGCGAAATATTGCAATTGGAAACTCAGTTATGCTTAAATGCGAAGCTTCTGGCAAAAGTATGTTATTATTATAGACAGTAGCAATTTCTTGGTCAATGCTCGATAAAAATTTTGAAAATAACGTAAAAATTCAAGGGAACACTCTTTCTATAAATGTGATGAATCACCTAAACGAAGGAACGTATATATGCACTATCAAGGACACACAACAAAAGATAAAATATCCTATAGCTGTTATTAATTAAACTAAGTTTGAACTAATAATTCTAATGATTTATTAAAATTTACTAATAAATTATTAATAAAGTTTCGTTGAAATGTGTATAATCTTGATTGATTTGAAGCAAATTTTGTTTACTTTTTAATATTAATTCCTGAGTGTAGAGCAGAGGTTTCCAATGGGGAGGCGCGCCTCCCTAGGGAGGCGTTGACTCGTGTCAAGGGAGGCGCGAAAAGTATTTCAGAAACATTTTTTAGAAAATTATATCTATGTAAAAAACGTGACTATATTCCGATAATAAGAGTTATTAATTTAAAATTATATTTTTTCAAAAATTTATTTAATTTATTAGACAATTAAATAATTTTAACACATGAATAAATTCTTGAGTGGTTGCAAAAGAAAATTCACGAATAATAAAGATTTTGACGATGGTTCAAAAATCAAAATGATTGGAATATAATCAATACCACTCCAAAGACAAGAAAATACTTTCCATCTTACTTATTGTTAGGATTCACACGTATCTTTGTTGATTCTATGGAAAAACCCCTCTGTTTGCTTTGCCTCAAAACACTTGCAGCAGATAGTATGAGGCCATGCAATTAAGAAGACATTTTGAAACGATGCATTCTGAACATGTCCATAAGTCTGAAGAATTTTTTAAAAGAAAATTAGAAGAGTTTGATAACCAAACGAAATCGTTAAAAAAACTTGTTTCTGTCTCTTCAAATGCTTTACTAGCATCGTACAAAGTTTCTTACAGGATTGCAAAATGCAAGAAAACGCACAATATCGGAGAAACTCTAATTATTCATTAACTTTTTGTTTTAAAAAATGTTTTTTGATAAATAATAATTTCTATATTATGGAATATGGACAAGATTGTACTTTTTCTCTAAGGAGTAAAAAAAAGCTTGGAAACCTTGTGTAGAGAATGGGGATTTGGTGTTTGTTCTCAATTCAAAAGTCAGATTGGGAGTCATACTCCAATTATACTGGATCAGACTTAGATATTTTTAGGAATATCATTAATAAAATTTCAAATATAAAATTCAAGTTTTTGTGTTTTGTCATACTAGTTTTGATCAAAAGTTGGAATCGACGAGATTGGATAAATTCAAAATGAGATTGCTCGCAATAGTTTACCAAAAAAATTTTTATTTTATGTTTTGATACGCCTTGATACGAGTTTCATAAACAACAGAAGTTCTAAATTTTAAATTAGGTATTTTAGATTTGTGAAATTGCGAGAAAGGATTTAATATTAACACATGGTGCGTTTCTTTTCTGGTTGTGCAAATAGCAAAATTGCAAATAGCAAAATTAATGTTAATTTCAAACAAGAAAAAGAAAATCGGAAAGTGTCGATAATTGTACGTGTGTCAAACACCTCTTTTGATTCAATTGAGGTAGCCAATATCATCTGTAATTCGAAAACTGCCCTCAAGGCGAGAATCTCCCGTCGCTTTGATGGCTCATACGAACTTGTCTTGGCGATATCGTGTTTTAGCGTCTTAAAATCATAAGGGACCAATTTTGATTAGAAATCGCAACTAAATTAATATTATTATATTATTTTTTAAAAATTATTATAATTAAATTTATATGTACAATACTGTGGCAACCCTAAATTTAAATTTTTTAAAACTACATTTTTTACAGCAACTTAGTAAAACATGAAAACAGTGAAAAACTCGAATTATTAAGACAAAGGATACTGAGAATTAATAGTTATTAACATTTTAATAAATGCATTCCCGCCTCCACAGGGATACGTATCATTTCTCCACCGCCATTCAAATTCCGCCAGATAAGAATTAAAAAGAACACGGGATGTTCCATTCATCCTTTTTAGCTTGTTCTTGGCGTGAGACCACAATGACTCGATTCCCTGCGTATGTGTGGTGCGATTGTTCTGATCAACAAAATTGCGGCTGTGGTTGACTCTTAAATGATCGGCATATCCTAACAATTCGATTCTATTGTAGGCTGGCCAATAATCCGTACAGATAATCGATCCATTCTGTACATGAGTTTGGATTATTGGAATCAGCGTGTCTCGACTCCGATCAGGAACTTCGACCAGAAAAATATTCCTAGGGTTGCCCCTCTCTTTTCCACCAATAGTAACAAATCATATGTTGGTTGAGTATTATTAACAATAATAGTCGATGAGACGGCCTTCCACGAGACATCATTCAAAAATACTGTTAAAGCGTTGCAGATAATAATTAGTTTGATAATTATAATAATTTTTAAAAAATAATATAATAATATTAATTTATTTGCGATTTCTAATCAAAATTGGTCCCTTATGATTTTAAGACGCTAAAACACGATATCGCCCTTGTCTTTAATTCGGAACTGGATTTCGAGTCTTTTAAAAACGATTGGGAAATGAAGCTTCCTTTTGGTGACAATGGGCACACAATAGAGCACCGGACACCCACGGATTCGACCTTAATGATGAGGAATTTACCTTTTTGGGTTGATAACGAGGATCTACACAGGCTTTTGTCGAAAGTGCTATCTCCAGGGTTCAAACTGGAGAGATTTAGTAAAAATGGGAAATATCTGCCACTTGGCAAGCTTACTATCCAGGACAGAAACGAAGCACAGTCGTTGATCACCCTAGGTCTTAAAATTGGCTTCAACCAAATACGTTTTACCTGGTACAAAAATCCCGAGAGGCAATGCTATCGATGTTACAAATTTGGACACATCTCGTTATACTGTAAGGAGACAGTGCGCTGTTTGTTGTGTGGTGATGCACACGATCGCACCCAATGTACGATCGGAACAACGTCAAACTCCCGTGCATCAACTGCGGATCACATGGACACCGGGCGAACTGGTTGGGCTGTCCGGTGGCGAAACAATCGACAAAGAAGAGAAACTGGAAGTGACTCCCACTAAGAGAAATCGTGTAAATGCAATACAAATGTCTGGCATACAAATGTCTTGGTCGAAGAAGTACTTAATCCGAAATGCGATATTGGTGTTCAAACTGACGTTATCGTCAAGAACTTGATCGAATCGGAAGTCAGACCTGCTTCATTAACACGGGAATTCAAACGGACCCATGCCCAGAACAAAACCCGCCGCCCCGAAGGCGAGAGCAGTGAAGAAAACTGCAGTAGCAAAATCTGGAGTTCAGCTGCCAAGCCCCGAAGCCCGGTGGAGGACGATGGGACGCCTCCAGAGCCGGCTGAAACCGGTGGCAAACGGAAAGCAGGCAGACCCCCTTTACCGAAAAAGGTGGCGCTCCCACGGGAGGTCAGCCACCCATGTCGGAAGGATTCCTTGCTCTGACAATTCTAAATGCCCGCTCGCTTGCGAGACGGGCATCGGAGCTGAGGCTCCTGCTGGCCACAGCGAAGTCTCACATATTGATTATCAATGAGACTAAGCTGAAGGAAGCTACGAGGGTGGAATTCGAAGGCTATAAGTCTATTAATATACCATGGAAAATAAACTCAGTGGCGGGGACAGGAACCTCAGTCTACTACAGGGCGAACCTTAAGGTAAGAAACATCAGAATTGTGGAGGAGTCACTCTGTGAACTTATTGTGCTCGAGCTGCACACGACTGCTGGCTGGCTAACCGTCGGGGGAATGTACTCAAAGTCGCTAAGGCGCTATTCAAACGTTATTGGACGTTCTTTGAGGAAAATTGCCTGTCAATCCTAGCAGGAGATCTTAATGCCAAAAATGTGAGTTATGGATGTGAAACTACGAATATGGATGGAACTGTCCTTGAGGACTTGGCCAGTAGCTTGGGTTTTTCGGTCTTTACATCGGAAGAACTGAATCATTATGCAGACAGAGGCAGGGCTGATCGCTTGGGTCTCTTTCTATGCTCGGCATCAATTAGTCCTTTATGTTACATACCGAGGTTGGAAGCGGACATTGGCTCTGACCACGTGCCGCAAACGATGTTGATAAAGATGACTATGAATGTTACGGAGGACTTGTTCATTGGTTACAACCTCGTGAACATGAACTGGAGTTTATTCGAATCATATATGCGGGATTCTCTTCGAAATGTCGTGTCCCAGCCTCTGAGAAGCAGAGATGATATTGACAATCTCGATGATCACCTTAGATTGTCAATCATAAAATTCCTGGATGTTTATGCATTAAAAAATGTATGGAAACCCAAAGGAACGCAAAAGCGGATGAATTCGAAACTTGTCACTCTGATCAGAACGAAAGGTACCCTGGAAAATCGCAGGAGAAGATGTCGGGTTGAGTCAATCAAATGCCGCCTGAAATTGGAGATCGACAAGATAAAATCTACTATTGCAAAAATGGCCAAGACTGAGGTCGAAAGTAAATGGAGGTCTGAATGCAGAAAACTGGATAAGCGAAACCCTAATTTCTGGAAAGCATATCAACGCCTTACCAGAAATGATGCCAAAGGATTTGAAATTTCACTAAAAGAACCAGACGGGAAATATATCCTCTGATCGTATCCCGGAAGTACTCAGGAACCAACTCAGTCAGGTTCAAGAGGTCGAATCTACCGTTCCACGAGGGACTTATGACCGAATTGTGAAGAAGCTTGGCTCTTCGCAATTATCGGAGGGACCATTATGGGGGGCGATAACACAGGAAGAGGTTGAAAGGGCAATTGCTGGGTTGAAGAACAAGGCGCCTGGCTTCGACTACATCCCTCCGAAGTTGTTAAAGAAGGCCCCTGAAATCTTGATACGAGCATTGACTATGTTGTTTCACGCCAGCTGGACGTTCGGGCACCTTCCATCGGCGTGGAAGCATACGATTGTTCGAATGATTCCAAAATCTGGTAAATCGACACTGCTGGCACAGAACTACCGGCCAATTAGCCTCATTTGTGCTTTCTCTAAGACAATGGAAAAGATTGTCTTTAACAGACTCTCTGGTCATATAGAGTCACAAAATTTGCTTTTACCCGAACAATGGGGATTTCGTGGAGGAAGATCCACAGGGGACTGCCTCAGGGAGTTAGAGCACCAATTATCCCGTGCTGACAGAAATGAAGCATGGCTAACTGTGGTGTGTCTGGATCTGGCCAAAGCCTTCGATAGCGTGTGGCACCTGGGCCTACTCTCCAGAATCCATGACATCGGAGCCGGGATAAAGACCTATCGATGGCTGGAGAGCTTCTTGTCAGGAAGACAATCATTTGTCCGCTGTGGAAACCGCCTATCGGGGTGTGTGGAACTTAGAAGGGGAGTCCCGCAGGGATCTATCTTGAGTCCACTTCTGTTCAACCTCTTCTTGGCGGACATTCCTCTGCCGTCGACACGTACTGGCAAGCTCGTTATCTATGCTGACGATATCCTGGTCATGGATACCTCGAAAAGGATATCGCAGTCTTGGAGACGACTGAAATCATACATTGCAACGCTAAAGATGTGGACTATAGAGAAGGGTTTGACCCTAGCACCGGAGAAGAGCACCATTTCATGGTTGCGGAGAGGGAGTCGCTATGCGGAGTCGTGTGCATATGCGATGAGTAGCTATGTGATGGATCTCCCGAAAAGCAAAAATCTTCTTACCTGGGAGCAACCATCAACTGTCGTGGCTCATACGTAGAGCATATAGCAAATCAGAGAAAGAGGAGTGTGAGGATCCTCAAAAGCTTAACCAGGTTCCATCTGGATCCGGAAACGTACATCTACGTATACAAAACGTGTGTGCAGCCAGTCCTCACATATGGCTACGAGGGCTGGTACGGTACGGAGGAGAGTGACTACCTGATCGAACAGTTGGAAAAGACAAGACGTTCGCTATGAAATTGGCTTACGGAGTACAACTTGACGGAAGGTTAAAAGACTCACAAGAATCCTCTGTGCCCACGATCCGGATGGTCTTGGAGAATTGTCGTCAACATGACTAGTATTGGGGATACGCATGGAAAGAGACACTTCGGTGCCTTGTTTTTATCTCCCCGCCGATGATTTCTTCTTTGTTTTTCTTTTCGCTCAATAAACGCTATTCTATTCTCTATTCTATTCTAATATTAACACCTGAATACATTTTTGATACTTCTTTATTATTTAACAACTAAACCCAAAATGTGAAATTAACTAATTCATGAATCCTGGTCTCCGGAAATTTTTCTCTTCTTGGGAGAACTTGAGGCGTATGAATCCACCACCATCCTTTTCAGCGTCTTCTTCATCACAAGTGCCTGAATGTATGTTCTCGTCGTGCCTTCAACGGATAAATTTCCTATATAGGCTTTGTAACAAGTTGAAATTATTCCGTCCCATGTCAGCACAATTGTAATAATCTTCACAGGTGCCCCAACCAGAAGATTGCATTTATGTAATTTTTTCAGTGCAGTTTTCAGGAGTCTTTCCTGCAATGTAATTCTAACTTCAGTTATAATAATCACATTCTTCAGCTTGTCGTAGATAGATATCTGGCTTATTGAATTGAACTTTGGTATTTGTTGATATTGATGTATCCATCCGTATCTCGACATTTTGGGTCAATACAGTAGATTGCATAAAATGGGACTTTAGCTTCCCAGTTTTTTTTTACTCAAAACTGTCTGCAAATGTGGATGCATCTCACAACCTCACTACTTAGAAAATGGCCAAGAACTCTTTATTCTATAGGATGAAAATAGATTAATAAACCCATATGGTTATTTCGAAGCAAAAAATATTCTTACTCATGTTGATAGGTATATTGATCATGTCTTTGGTTTCATTAACCTCTTGTCCTCTAAAACCTTAACGATGAAAAAGCAGAACGCCTAATCGATTTTTTGATCTTCATTGTTAGATTTAGTGTCGCCAAAAGCCGTCCTGATTTAATGGAATAGTGTGAGCAAGAGATCACGGAGTTACTTGAGCTCGTGTATAGCGATGAGGGTGAAGGAAAAAGCTACGAACTCACCCTTAGTATTAGTTTGGTTTTCTCAAAGATCTTTGCTGCTTGTTACGAGAAGCCAGAGTTTCTTTTATGTAAAGGCTGGATCAAACAAACCAATTATTTTTTAGATCAAGAAAATTGTATGCTCAGAAAATTGCATGCTTTTTGATAAAAAAAGTTAGTGGACTCAATATCACTAGGAACATTAACAAGTGGAGAATACTGATTCGATATTTTATTTGAGTCATTAACAAGTCTTTTATTTTTTATTGCCTTCTTTACTCCGTACAAATATTCTGCTTTTAGCGAATTTTTTATAGCAAATATCAAAACAAATTTCTACATAGGTTCTGGAGGTAACAAATACCCTATTTTAGCAAATAGTTACCTTTGACTACTGTTTTTGAAAACACGTTTTTTATGGTGGCAATTCGGTTGGGCACCAAAAAGTAATTTAAGTTTATCTTTGCAACAATTGTAAATAAAATGTGCAATAATACTACGTAGAACAGATTAGGATACAAACTAACTCAAAACTAAGACAATTTATTAAAAAGTTGTCTAGAAAGTTTTTTAATGTCAATAATAAAAATAAACAAGTAAAATTATTACTTGATTTGAACAGATTTTCGATAGCTTTTAATAAACTGGAATTGATATGTGTTAATTGAATATTGATTAGAAAATGAGTTTCATCCTTGAAAAGGGCGAATCAAAGAATTATAAATAAGAATTAAGTAGACTTGTTTAATTTTCAGTAAAGCACTTAACCCTGAATACACTATAAAAACAAAATTAAATTTAAAACAGAAATGAATCATTTTGGTAAAACTGACAGGCACATGGGTTCTATAAAAAACAAAGGAATCATCGAACACGAACTAGCTAAAGATTACAATAATACGTGGCTCGAACAGGAAGGATGTGAATGGTTGCAACAGTCACAGGCAGTTTACTATAAGGACCATCGAGTCCTTAAAATGACACTGGGGGACATGACATTTCATCATTATGACTATAAAAAATAATATTCATTATTTATCAATCTAATGGACTGTCAGTTCTTTTTTTAACAATCATTGTTATTAGATTTCTTATTCAATAAATATCAATTTTACTTTAAAATTATCAAATTAAGAAGAGTTTGCCACAAACTTCAACTGCTTGTCGACTCGGTTCGTAGGCCGAGAAGGTCGAATCCACGAAACTGACGAAATACGAGGATTTGTGCGATCGCTTTTGCTGTTGGGCAATTGCCGTTAAGACTTCCTGTGTTTTCGGGGCCATACGCTTGCTTACCTAAAGAAACTTGGGTCTGTGCACCCATCGCTCCAGAGATCCCAGGGAATGTATATTCCTTATTCAAAGGATCTCGCTGGCTGTTTTACGCGGGAATTGTCTCTCAATCCTGGGAATTGTCTCCTAATTGGATTTTTGTTGTTGTTGATTTGATTTTACAAAGGGGATGATAATTGGACATTATTTTCCCGAAGAAAACAATTGAAGAGATATCTAAAATTCTGGAAATTCCAAGATCGACTTTGAAATTTGTGACGAGAAAGTTTTCAAAGACGGTTCAACAATTCCACAAAAAACTGGATCTGGACGTCCCCCGAAGTTGTCTTCAGATCAAAAAAACACATTACAATTAATCTCGAGGGATGAACCATCAATTGCCAACACCAATTTCAATGTTGACGTCTCTCTCAAAACAATTGGTCGGATACTAAATTCATTTGTGCTATATGCCAGAGTAGCAAAACAAAAACCTCTTTTGACTTGAAAAAACATGAATTCCAAATGGTTAATTTCGAAAAAGTTTTTATCCATATCTGACGAGGATTGGAAGAAAGTCATCTTGTCGCATGAATCATGTTTTGAAGTTTATAATAGTAAACTACGAAAGATTGTTTACCGTGAAAACGGCCTGGATATAAAAAGTCCAATATCGTGGCTACTGCTAAGTATGGTAAAGGAAAGTTAATGGTCTGGGGATGTTTCTTATATAAAGATGTGGGCAATCTTGTCATCATTAATGGAAAAATGAACAGTGCAAAATATATAAACATTTTCTCAAATAATCTGGAACAATCAGCGTCGAAAATAAAACCAAACTCTTTTATTTTTTAGTAAGATAATGTCTCTTGCCATACTTCGCGAGCAGTAAGTGAATATATAAAAGATAGAAAATATACCATTGAATCCAATAGAGCATTTTTGGGGAAAGATGAAGAATAAATTATTGCAAAACCCACCAAAAAATTGAAAGATTTGGAAACAAAATTATTTGGAATATGGGAGGCACTAGCAAAAAAATGCTGACTCCATCGGGGCGTTTCCCGTCTCCACGCTCAAGCCCCACAGGTTTCAGTTCGGTAGGGAATCCAGCGGCTTGTAACGCAGCCGAAATGATCTCGTTAATGGCGAAGTGGGTGCACGGCCAGCACTCTTTCTGCATGAAAGGGGATTTAATCTTTCAGTATCGACTTTTCTACCACATCGGCATTGGCCCCCCGTCAGAAATTGAGTCAATCCTCACTGTCAATATAGAGAAAAGTTCCAGAGTGGGAACAAAGAAGGGCATTAAGCCACGCACCACTTTCAGGTCTAAACAGAGGAGGCGGTTTTGATCCAATGTAGATCTGATTGCGTCAATTTTAGCTTCGCTGGAGATGACACCCAATTCATATTGGCGTAAGATTTTGGATGGAATGACCAATCCGGATGCCTTCCAGAGTTTACAAGCAAGAGTAACGTAGGATTTGAGTGATAAGGACATGAGAGCTGGCGAATGAGGAGAGAAAGGCGGCGAGGGCCATGTCCAGTGGCGAATTGGTCCAACTTCACCAAGGCGTAGAGGTAATTTGCAACAAGTCCATCCAGCGTCATCAAAGCCTATGTTTATAATTTTTTCAGCGGCCAACTTCTGAGAAGTATCGAGCGATTGAAGCATGTCAGATTGTATTGAGCAGTTTGACGTTTGCAGCATTGAAAACATAAGGTTTATTCTGAGCATGAAAAATCTGTAGTGAGTATCAAGCAGCATAGGTTTATTTGTAAAATCGTTGACCCATTTTGATTTCTCAGATAGCGACTTAATGAGTTGGGCGTGCCCGCCGAGGAAAAGAACATCATTAATGGGTGTGGTTGTCAGCCCTGGCAGGCGAAGTTGCAGTTTGTTTGATGCGGAACCAAATTTTGCACTAAGATATGAATGATTATTTTTCGATAGCTTCTTTTTTTCTTAGAAATGAGTGATTAGCCGTAATTTTAGTAAAATGTATTAATAGATTCTTTTTACTATATTATCATGTCGATGAAAAAAGAGCATTTTTTAGATCTAAAACAACCTCGAAATGCTTATTGTTCTCAGAGGCTAGGGGAAAAGAAACAATACCTAAGTCGGTGGATGGAGCCTTTTTTCCTACTGAAAAAGTCCCAGACCTTCATGGTTCTCGTACCCATGTCCCCTAAACGCTAATTTCTTAAATTTTCTTTTTTTCCTTGTTGGCTAAATTGCTCCAATAAACCAATATTCTATTTTTAGTGTCCTCATCTGGATGGCTCCCGAATATGCCTGCTCTATGCCCAAAGACGAAAGGAATCGAACTACTCCTCTTTCCTGAACAGTCTGGAATTCGGACTACTTTTGTTCGTGGTAAATGGTGTCATCGGTGAGAAAGCAAAGGCATTTTTGAAGAACAATGATTTCGAAACGTGCTCCGAAGAGAAGGGAGAGGCTTAGGGATTCAAGATCATCTCAGTGACTATCCTGGAAAGTAACCGCATGACTATCTGCGGTACAACCCAATCTACACTCCTGGAATAGATCAAATAAAATGTCACCGGCCGTAGGATGGACGGCGCCGTTCATTGGACACTTTCAAAATCTCATTTATTTCAATTTTGCCCATATAAAACATACCTTAATTTTTTCCAAGTCCCATTTGAAGCCTATTTTCGATGAATTTGGTGACTTTTGAGAAAATAAGAGAGCTAACAAAACCAACCACACCGTTTTTTCTACGATTATTGATTAAAAATCATAATGTTTATTATATTTCGAGGTTTACCATTTTAAAATAATACTTTTTAATAGTTATAAAATCGAATTTATTTGTAAAATTTATTAAATAAAATAGACGTTGGTATCCTAACAGCAATTTTAGAGATGACCAGTACAGATTTCTAAAGGGAACCCTAACCAAACCTTAATTGCTGCACACGTATTACTTCTTATCCAGCCTTAGGCTTTCAGGCAGTAAGTCCAACCAAAACCAATTGGCCTACGGCCGAATTTTTTTTGGAATCCAACTATTCCCCTATGCGGCCTTCGGCCGCGGTGTGTAGTTTTTAAAGTCCTACCTAAACCAATTGGCCTACGGCCGAATTTTTTTTGGAATCCAACTATTCCCCTATGCGGCCTTCGGCCGCGGTGTGTTTGCTTCTTATTTTAAGTTGAAAAACGTTTAAATTGTGTTCAGCCTACAAAATTTGATTTTATATTTACCTCAATTGTTTTCATCTTAAATTCATTTTGTTCGATAGTGAAGAATCTTAGTTTTTTACCATTTTTCAAAATGAAAAGCACAGATTGACATAAATAAAATTTTTTGAGAGAGAACGTATTTTAAAACGTTCTTTCCTCTGTGTTTCATCTTCTATCAAGCCAGTTTCAATATAATTAATTAATTTTTCAACAAAGGATTGCAATAGATACAACAAAACCATTCTCACGCGATTCTTAATTTAAACAAAAATTAGGAATATTTAATAAATTATTTAAATAATTTTGATTTTTTAATGGAGATTATTATTGTAAAAATATTTTTAATTAAAAATATTGCTTAGTGTCCACTCAACGGCGCCGTCCATCCTACGGCCGGTGACATAAAATTTGTACCAAAATAATTAATTATTATTTAAACCAAGAACACCGTCAAAGTTAGAAAAAAATCGGTTAAGTAATCCCGACATTCCCAATCAAATCACGCAATTTCTCTCTGTGTTCAGCAAGGGATCCGACGTATCTTTTGATTGGACGGGGATCCAAGGGCTATTTTCAGCATGTTTTAACGTATAACACAGAACCTGACGTCCATACAAGCGTTTTGAAAGCAGTTGGCTTTATAGGCCGTTCATTGAAACTGGGGATAGACTTTGCAACCTTCCGCTATAAGTTCGAAATCTGCAGATTTTATGAAGTTAGATAACTAATGGAGGGCTCGACATTTTGTTTGTATATAGTGTTGAACCAGGGTTGTTTTATTCCCGTGCATGAACCAAGAAAGGCGTTTAAAAAGTTTAATCTTCTCGATAGTTTAGTTGTAAAATTGTCAATATGCTTAAAGAATGAGAATTGTGTATCTAAGGTCACACCAAGAATTTCCTGGGTTTTGTCCGTGGAATTCTTGTTCCGTTTAAAACAACATTGATTTCTGAGTTGGATATTTTTTTGTTTGTCGTGAATAGAGTAGGCATGGATTTTTCGGGACTTGGGTTCAACTGGTTTGTACATAGCCAGAAAAATATGTTGTTAATATTTCCCTAAAGTTTTGGATTTCTGTGAGTAGATTTTGGTCCCGTGATCCTATAATGATATCATCAGCATTTGGTAACAGTTTAGAAACAGAGTTTATTCGGCCATAATTTACAAAGCCTCGACATTCACTCAAAAGGTTTGCTAGCCATAGTTGAATGAATGAATTTTTTATTAAAACGGAAAAGCCGAAAAAAAGAGAGAGAAAGTTAATGAGACAACGTATGCCTCTTCTCCGTTGTTTCCCTCTTTTTTTTAATTCGAGATTCGAGAGGAAAAGGCTCTCTCAAAAACAATTCCAACCGTTTCCGTCGCGTCTTCCATCTCTTGAGGGATGGGTTGGTCCAGCTGGAGTCCATTTACCAATTTGATGGCATATTGTCTCGTCTTTTCGAGCTTAGCGATAATACCATCCCTCTCAGCAGTAGGGTACCATCCCTCAAACCCGTAGGTAAGCAATGGTTCGACGAACGTTTTATAAACATATAAAAACGTTTCTGACAAAGGTGGAAGTGAATTATGCTCCTGAGAATTTGAGCGCATTTCCTTCTCCTCGAGTCGATGTATCTGAAGTAAGAACCCTTGGATCCAACTTCAGCCCCAAGGTATTTCAGGCTAGCTAGTTTGAGGTTCAATTTAAAACAAAAAATTTGCGAAAAGGTTCTTTCTGGGGGGGGCTGAATCAAACGCCTTTTGTATGTCTACTGAGCAAAAAGTTGTTTTTTATGGATATACTTTATTTTAAAGCCTGCGTGAATAAAATTAGAAAATTTTTTTCAGATATGAAGATGTAGATACTCCTTTCTTCAAACCATGTTGGAACGGTGCAAGTGAGAGAGATGGTTGAATCATTTTTAATATTAGTTTCTCCAAAATTCTCGATAGGACGCATAATAGAGAAATGTGTCTATATGAGACAGGATTATCCTTAGACTTCCCGACCTTCAGAATTGGGCGGATATGTGACATTTTCCATGTGGTTGGCATTGCATAGAATAGTTGTACATTTTTATCAGCGCCATAATGATCAAGATCTATGATGTTATGCTGGGGATTTTGTCAGGTCGCCATAAATGTGTATTTTTAGTCGTATAATCACGTCATGAACTTTATTAGAATGTATATGGAAACCGAGCGTTTGTCTTCTTGGTTTAGTCTTTGAGATCCCTGCGACTATGATTTTTATGAGCAATAGTGCTTTATTGTTTTTTTTTGAGTTTTGGTTTGTGTAAAATCCATTCATTTTCATTGGTTTTTTCCGAATTTTGAAACGTCTCAACATTTTGCATAAATTAAAAAGGGAAAATAGGCTTAGTCACACCTGTTTTAGGTTGTTTGCGTTTTATTCCTTGTAGTCTTCTTATATTGCTCTCGATTTCCTTGTTGTTGATCACGTATTCTGCCACTGACATCTCTTACTTTACGTCTTTTTTTCTTCAGTTTTTTTTCTCTAATAAGCAAAGTTGTTTGTGCATTGAATCTCCTATTCGGTTTTTTAATTATTCGTCTTGGAACAAAAAGTTTTCCTTCTTCGAGAATTGTATTGTTAGAAGTAATACACGACACAATCAAGGGAATTGAAGTTAATGATGTTAAAATTGGTCAGAGCATACTCAACGTAATTTGTGAAACTCGTCGAGTCAGGGTTGTTGTTGTATTCAAAATAGGTTGTCAATTTGTTTGGGGGGAGAATATACTGTTGAGATTCAATATTATAGGGTTGTGTCACTTCGTAAATCGTAAGAAATAGACCAACCAGTGAATAAAAATAGCCGTGGTGAAAAGAATGAAATAACTGGAGGAGTAACTGGGTGCTTTTCATTGTAGGAAATTCTCGTGTTTTGATTTGGGTTGTTGAGCATAACAAGTTTTTCAAATTGTGTCAATAAGAGGTTTAATCTGATGTACGATAATTGTTTTGTAAACCAAATTGAGTGCTTTACATTTAGATCGCAAAACAATATCAGACTCTCCATATTATCCAAGTCGGACAACTTAAGATTAAAGTCCTTTGGGCAGGATCCCGGTGGTGGAATATATGTTGGCAATTATCAAGTTTCAAACCGAAATAGGTAACTTTATTCCGATGAACTCGATCGGTGACTCAGCAAAAATTTTAAATTAAAATGAACAGTTTTTTGAAAATCCGGGACTGGATTCAATATCTCAATGGGTGATCAGAAGTAGCTTTGACAAGAGTGGAAAGTCGTAAAAAGGGGAATACCGTCCAGGAAAGGACAATCTTCCGGATAGTGTATAACTAATGGTTCTTTTTGGTGCATAGTACTAAGCCACATGTTATCAGAACCTCAGAATTTACTTATGGTGAATCAGACATCGATATTTTATTATAAATCAATAAAATTGATAAATTTAATTTTCAAGAAGATTTCAAAAGCCATTTAAATATTGATTAGTTCAAATTCTGTCACGCGCTTTTTGTGTTGCATTGCACTTCAAAACTGTCTGATGTCATTGGGTCGACAAGATGTTTACTTACATGAAAAATTAATATCGAATATACTACTTACTAAAATTAATCATATGATGGAGGCCGGGGTTGTTTAAATTATTTTTAACTTTACTAGGAATACGGAAAAATTATTTTTTATGTTGAAAATATCGCAAGTAAAGAAGAAAAGGAAAATCTGGATGTTAAACTCGTCTATGTATTTGCGCTATTTGAGTTTATCAGTTCTTTTGACATTTTTAGGAGAAACTTGGACGAAGATCTGGAACTTGGGATAAGAATCCTTAAGAATGTAATTCTATCTACTTTCCTATATATAGGCTTTAAAAAAATTTAAAAGATGTACAGAAATATGTACCCTTCTTGCACGAGGAAACAAAAATAAATATTTAAAGTCAGAAAGCACTGAATACGCTCTTCTTTGCAAGAAATGGTACTTTCTGAGTGTAATGTAGGTATGAGAAAGCTCAGAATCTGAGTAAAGACAAGTACGATATTGTTAATCCAATAAATGTGCTGACATTTTCGTATGCTCTTGGAGAGGACTTTTCTACCGAAAATAAGAAGAAATTGGGTTTTTTACTTTTAAACAAACACAGTCGCCATGGTTGAAGATCGGGCAATTAGCGGTCGAAACGACGGGTACTGGAGTGCGTCAACACTTGTCATCCTTTCTTGTATTGTCGGTGAATTTAATAAGCTTGAATCTCATTTGAGCTTTATAATAGAATATAGGCCTTCTGAGAGGTTGGCATCCGTCAATTTATTCTAGAAAATTGTCATCTCTTTTACGAAATGTGATAATTCTGACTCACTTTGGAGGAGACTTGTACATGGCAGACCAGTCTATTTTCAACAATTCTGTAATGTATATATTTATACTTTTAGTTTGCTCAAATAGTAGAGAACATTCTTCGAAATTATATTGTGGATGTATGCTCCATATATGTATATTTTGTTTATTTACATATTCAGGCACTGACAGAGATGCAAAGATCTATTTGTAAAGTGACCCCAGTCTACGAAGACAACCGCATTGTATATTCTCGTTTTAGCTTATGTTTCTTAGAATGTAGTGTTTGAAACTGCTGATAATTTTTGTTTTCTCCAAAGAGCAAAATTTACGTAATTTCTTAGTTTTACAATTGCAGACTGATTGACAACAAAATAAAGATTTCATCAGCGACAGGCGATCAGGATTTGACTTTTATAACTTCTTCAAAAGCAGAAAGGTTTTGTAAAGTTAATTGACATTTTTTAGTGTTTTTTATTGGAGTTTAACTCATTCGCAGAATCCTCACGTTAAAAAATCTTTTTTTGATAAAGTATCTATCTTAAAAGAAGTAGTTCAGAATTTTTTACTTCCACCAATCGACTTCTCCTCAGTTTCCGATAATTGCACGTTTGGGATACAGGTATCTCAAAGCGAAAGGGCAGTGCTAAAGATCATTACTTGTGTTGATTTAAAGTTTATTTGTTTTGCCATTGTCGTTTTAGTGAGGCCAGTGATCTACATTCAATAATAAATCTTGTTGACACAATGAATATTGTGCACGAATTTATTTTTGGATATTACGGCGTGTCGATGAATGATTTGTTCGTTTCCGTCGCCTTTAGTGGATCTAACAGTATTTTAATGATAATAACATTTAAAGTGATTTCTTTGAGAATTTTGGCGACGTTTCGAGAATTTAAATACGTAGAAGTTATTGACTATATCGAACAGTTGATTTACGGTCTTGGTTTTTTGGTAATGTATGTTTTACTGTATTTCATAGCATTCTCGCGAGTTAATTCATCTCTATGTCTGTGCAGAGACTGTATTTCTTCAAAATACCAAGATAAAGATCGAGTTTTTTCACATTCCTATTTTTTTGACAATCAGAAGGCAAGAGTTGATTTGTCGTGATGAGTATCCGGAAATTGCTCCGGAAATTTCAAAAAATGATTTTCCAAACTATTCCAAAAAGGTTTTGGTTTTTAAATATTGGCAGATCGATGTCTGGGGAGTGGGAACAGTGGCATTCGAGTTTTTTGCCAAACAAGTTTTTCATCCTGATTTGGTTTTTCTTATATTTTAATATTTTTAGCTCAGAAATGAAATTAAACTTGAACCTGAAGTAGATGACTTTATATCAAAGTTTGATCTTTTTATAATTCTGTAGATGCCTTGTTGAAGATCCTGATTTTAGAAGCCCGTTGGAATCACTCAAGGACCATTCTTTGTTGAATTAATTTCTATTGAATAATTCTACCAAATGGTGTTTCTTACTTCTGGAACGTAGTTTTCTTATTCTGGAATGTTCAAGGATGAGTTTGCATTCTTAATTGAGTCAATTCAGACTGGAAGTGCGAAAAAATTGTTAAAGAACTTTAAAATTTCAAAAATTCGTCCTGTCGTGAATTCTAAATATGAAATTAACTTTTTTAATTGAAAAATTGTTAGTTCTTTGTTTTGTAGTGGTTTATTATTTAAATTAAATTTTTTTGTTAGAATATGACCTAATTTATTAGATATTATCAGCCATGAAAAGGGTTTTATTTGTTATGCAACTGAAAAAGTTATTTTAGGAAAATGTGAAAAATTCATCCCGATGGAAATTTTTGATAGTACATTTATTAACATACAAAAATATTGAAAATGGTCTTTTTCAGATAGTTTTTGATAAAATGAGCAAGAAATTGCTAATAAATACGAAAATACAATCTTTAATAGTATCATTTTTGTAGAGCTTTATTTTATGTTTATTTCTGGATACATTAATTATGAGGAATATTATGAATTGTATATTGTTCTTCAATATTAAATTCCTCGAAGCACAAGTTTATGTAAATATTTAATTAGTGATAATTTTTTACCGAATTTGAGGCTTTGCAATCGTAAAATCTTGAAACTCTGACTTTTGATTGCAAAATATTTTGTTTTTTTAGGTTTTTTAATGCAAATTTTCAGAATTCTATTTTTTAAAATTTCCATCTTAAAATTTTAGTATTTAAACAGAAGTTTTTACATGCTATTAAATTATAAAAATATCAGTTTTTTTGAAATTGGTATTTAACATAAATGTAATATCAAATTTATTCTCAAGGCGCTCAAAGAAAACTCTTGCTTAACCGAATCAGCTGTAAATCACTACACTCGGTGATGTTTAAATGTATGGAGGAATCAAATATTGACCTATCTACTTCTTCGCAATGACTATTGAAGGGTAACAATGATCCGCTGAGCAAAGCATTGTACTGTCTTTTACAAGATAGTAATTTGTTCTTTGCATAAACTGGATCACTCTGCGTCCATTGCAAAAAAGCAAGCAGACTGTTGACCGTCTAGCCATGCGGTGTAGTAGGATGTTAAACAGTGATTATCTCCGAAGACATAATGAAGTGGTTAAGACACTTATGTCTAATGTATGGAATTAAACGAAACAGGAAATTGAAAGGATATTTGTTTGTATCAATAATATCGACCCAAAATGTAGAAATCAGAGTTGAAACGTCAATTATGACTCAAACGAAAGTCCAATTTAATAAACATGACTTTGTGTATTAGAAGAGGAAAAAAAATAAATTTAATTGAAGTGAGCATTAACTCATAAGATCGTTTAAGGAATAGTCAAATTTCTCTTTCTTTAAAAATGAAAGCAAACATTCCACATCTTCACGAGTCTTTTTATAAAGTTGAATATTCATAAGGGAATTCCCGCACAGTCCAGCACATGGAACAAGAATTCGTGATCCGCCGAATTGAAGCCTTTTTTAACATCCACTTATGATGCACAGAGATCATTGCCATATTCTTGATTTATGCATTGATTGATAAAGGCTTGTTCCTTAACACTTTGATATTTCCTTCTCGTTCCCAGTTGATTTTTAGACACCAAAACAAAAGCATCCAAATAATCAGAGAGCTTGAAGTTTACACATTTTTTCAAAAGTTTATACAGAGCAGGCATCCACGTTATAAGGCGTAAATTGCGGGGGGTTTCACAAACTTCTTTTGGGGATCAAGTAAGTGACGCCCGTATAAAACCAATCTTCAGGAATGTATTTCTTATTAACTATTCTGTTCATTTCCTGGCACAGGTATCCATGTAAAGAATTAAATCTTTTGATAAAGAAATTATACACTCCATCACATCCACATGTCTTCAAATGGGAGAACCACTTAATGGTCTGTTTCATGAACTCCTCGGTTAATTCAAAAATGAACTCTCAATACCAGTGATCCTCTCATCAACGACCCCAACTGACTTATTGGCATCGAACTTCCCATTTTGGGATTCTGCGCAACCGTTCTTTTGTGACTCCCACAATTTGGAACACCCATGTATTTTTAGAGGTCACTAATGATTGCATTGAGAGAGTGCAGGTTTGTTGACATATTTCCAGCATGTATAGGATCACAAACAGTTTTTACTGTGGCCTCGTCAAGCCCCAAAGTCAATTTTCCTGCGTCCAATAATTTACACGCTAAATAATTACATTCTTTAATTTTACTTAAATTAAAAATTTACACAGCAAAATGTTTAATTTTTTTTTAATATCAAACGAACACAACAAAGTAAATAACTACAAGTTAATTAATTATTATTATTATTATTATTTAAGCCAAAAACAGAATCACCGTCTTAACCATTAACTAACGTGTTCAGGTGATTCCGACACTTCTCAACAGTCTAGCCATCTTTTCACGATGTTCAGACCGTGACCCCACACACTTTCTGTATGTACGGTGAAATGCTTGTGGTCCATCTCCACGATCCCTCCCACTTGCCTCTACAAGAGACTCCAGTGTTCGATGGACAATTTTCATGTCGGTATGGTCCTTCAGTATGTTTATGGATTTTTCTTGGATTTTCTCGATTTTTAGTTGGTTCGTTGCCGCCAGGTTACAGCCCCAAGCAGCACATGCATAGCCTATTGTTGGCTCGATATACTGCTTGTAAAGGGTCTCTACCCCTGGGGACAAGTTCTCCCACAGTTCGAAAGAAAGGCTTTCACAAGATTGATTTTCTTTATACAAGTTGACACGATCGATTCAACATGAGGTGAGAAACAGAGGAAAGTGTCAAACGTTACACCCAATATCTTCTGTGTTTTCTTTTGTGGTATTGGGACTCCATTCAGCATGACTTCAATAGTTTTCGTCCCCATCTTCCTGGTTTTCGTGAATAGGGTGACTGCTGACTTTTCGGAACATGCATGTAGTCTGTTTCATATAGCCATCCATATAATTCGTCCAGTATTCTTTGTAGTCTTTAAAAGCTTGATTATTATTAAAAGCCGAAATGTTTAATTATTATTAAAAATATGATTTTTAATGTAAACTTCATTAATGTTTTTACTAATTTGTATAAATACCTTTGAATATTGTTATTCCATTTTAAGTTATCTTAATCATAAATTCACTTAATTAACACTCGAACTAAAAAAAATTGAGTTCAAAAAAAAAGTTATCTTAATAAAATTTTCAGATAAAATTTATCGTTAATTTTTAATAAAAATGATTCTAGATTTATGAAAATTAATCAATTTTAGCTAATCGAGAAATATTAATTTCGTGTAACCGCTCCCCGTCCTTCTTTTCAATGACATAGAGATCATTTGTTTGCTCGACAACAATATACTTATTAACATCAAGTCCATCGTACAGTGGATACTGCCGAACATTGGCATCGTTGTCCTGTCTAAAAATTAATTTGACGCTGAGACCTTATAAGATCAGTCGTTCCGACATTGATATTTTTTTCGTCGTTTCTACTTGGCTTTGTAGATATTAATTTTTTCAACTAAAAATATTTACTGAAAGGAGTTATTACCTGACAGAAAGCACAAAGCGAAATCACCTTGGAGATTTCTTCTCTATTCAATCCATAATAGAGATTTCTTAATTTCGAACAAATCCGGTCTCTCCAAAAGTGGTTATAGTTATGTTCCGCCTAGCTTTTATTTATTAAGCTGGACCTCAACGCACTTAAGCTTTAATTCGATTTCATCTTCACAGAAAAAAACGCAATTTAAGCCTATTCTTTCGAAAATATGTTTTTCCTCCCCAATTTTGTGAGCCCGTATTGCTCATGCCCTCGATTGAGGATGTATCAAAGTTTGGGTCCTTCATTACTAATGAGTATAGTTACATTATGTGCCCTCGTCTTGAACTACATGTAATACCACCCAGGCCGGTGTGTATTAACGATGGGCACATACGGGTTCCATGTCCTTTCCCGCAAGAAAAGCGCAGTTCGTATACCTCGCCATAAGGCTCTTTACAAGATTTTCTTGAAGTCCTCAAAAAACAGACTATCCTCGAGCCAATTGGTTTCGAACTAATGACAGAAAAATGCCTGATGGGTCTACGTCGTTCGCCTTTAACACTGGAAAGCCACTAGTTTGGAATCCCACGTGTGTTGACACTTTTTCTAAGCCGGCCATCAACGAATCTATCTCTCTGCCCGGGTCTAGTGGTAATAATGAATTTTCGAAATTTAAGAAATATCAGCGCTTTTTAGACGGCTTTTAATTTAGGCCAATTGTTGTTGAGACTTCGTGTGTCTTTGGCAAAATAATTATCTGAAGAAACTTGGTTACTTCTGTTTATTTCGCTCCGAGGTTCTTATGGAATTTACTTTCTTATTGCAAAAGATCATGCTGGCCGTTTTTGCGTAGGGGCAGCTGTCCCATCCGGCTTGTTGGCCCATTAAGTTAAGTCTAAAACGTTTTCCCCAATCTATTACGTTGCTTTTTCAATAAAAATTATAAAATTGATGTTTCAAAAAAATTACTTATTTATGACTACTTTTCAATTTTGTTAAAATTAGTATTTAAATACAAATTTATTACTTTTCAAAACATTATGATTACATATCGGTTTCTTTACTTTATATTTCAAATCAAAGTTTTCAATTAAATTTTCAAAAAAATGTAGTAGAAATTTTTTCAAAACCCAACATAGCACATGTATATTTTATTAACATTAACGAAGACTAATGAATATTAAATGTCTTCTTTTCAGTTTTCACAAGCTTACTGTTATTTATATAGTTAAACAAAAAATTTAAAGTTTTTTCGGTATAACTCCTAACAATAATACAACTTTTAAGTTAGTAAGATAGCAGATAAAAAATGAGAAAATTAACAAAATGAACAATTATCGATATTTATCAAAAAATGCATTGTATTCTTCAAGTGAGTTAAGGTATTCCCTAATGACAGGAGACTGTGTCGCTGCAACTTCTCTAATGACCTTGAAGCAATTGACATCCGAGTAGGGAACACCAGTCAAGGGATCCTTATACTGAGCGGGTTGGTTACTCAGCCCACATGTTTTAGATTCAGAATTCGGAGTAGGCGTATCAGACTTTGAAAAAAAATTATTAAAAGAATCGACGTCCGAAAAGCACAACAAACTAGAATAAGACTGTTTATTTGTTTCAGGACTAAACAAATTTAAGAACATGAAACTTGAGAGTTTGATAGGATCGATATGAAATGACTTTTCCTACATTTTTCTTAATCAATTTATTTCTCTTCTTTTTGGCAACTTCCCTTCGATAGTACCTTTCTAAATAATATAAAATCTTTCAAAATACCCAAATGTCGGATATTTCTCTCCTCAGTAATTTTAGCCTCCAATAATAATTCCTCCTGAGTAAGACGTCGGAGAGAAGGGCCAGGAGCTGATATTCGTTTTGTGGGTTCTTTTCTATTAGATTCGTTCACAGCAGTCAATCCACGTTTAGTCAATGTCGAATTCCTAATACTCCGTGTTATCGACAATGGAGAGAATTCTTTGATTTGTTTTGTCTTTCCTTCTGATTTTTGAATTTTTTGCTGTTTTGAACTTGGTAACTATTTGAGGTCACAAAATTAAAAAAAAACCATATAAGACGGTTTTTTTGATGACTTTTTTCTTTTGCGGGGATTTTCAGTTTCCTCCTCATTTTCGTCATCTTCGTGGCCTGAAAGAATCTTTTCACATTCTGAGTCGATGGACATTGAGGATTCTGAGTGGGCACTGACTGATTGATCGGACTCAACAGCCTCTTCATCCTAAATAAATGAATTAGACGAATGTTAACAAACTTTAATCCAATTTTGCATCAATGAATCATAAAATGCATCTTTTGTGGCATTTTTGATAAGATTGTCCATTTTTGAACCTGCATTTGATCTTTTAGGTCGATCCATATACTAATATACACTACAAAAGAATAATTTTAAAAAATTTATTGTATTGTATATTATAAACAAAATTAAGTGAATATCCTTTCATTAATATTTTAACATACAAAGTTTAATTATGCACGAACGCAACAATAAGAACGTTGTGTTTTTATCATCGTTTGTGCAGCATTTGGAATAATTTTCTCAGTTAGACGCCTTTACAATTTTTTTGAAATTACGATTTTCGAAGTTCGTCTATATTACCAACATTTTCTAGTGGCATTATAATATTTTTTGGATCATTTTGTATGAATACTGGCAGAAATGTACGTGTCTTCTTTGAAAGGAATCGATGCTTAGGAAATACGATTTCTTGAGATCATTTGCAGAAGTAGCAGGGTCCATTTTCCAGATATGTCAAATTAGCTTTCATTGACTATTGCTTATTGGTCTTAAGTATTCAGATTTATACCTAGTGTATATGTTCTGGTTGCTGTTTTAGCGTATTTCTAATATCGGTGTTGGCTTTTTTCTGTAAAATGCATTTAGGTTTTCACTACATGTTTCATTCAAGCTTTGCTTTATTGAGTTCTATTGCAAAATAGGCAAAATAAATCCATTGTATAGACCCACTTTTGTATTTGTTGAAATATGTAGATATCTCAGCTATATAGACTTTAATCTTCTAAGTGCAAGTATAGAAAGCATTTTCCTTCGCTGAACATTTGCACAACCGCCAATTAATGTGTCGAGTTTCTGTTTTTTTACATTTCTTAAATGTCAGATGACAATTTTTAGTTGCGTCTTTTTCTTCGTTCGGTTTTAGAAACCATGCCTTAAAAAATCCAAGAAATTGTGAGGACTGTCCTGATCTTTTTCATGTCTCTTGAGAAAAATTCTACGCAATCCGCGTATATCAATTTAAATCGACCAATTTTTACTCGCAGGTTTTAAAAGGCAATCTCCAGATTAATAAAAAATAGTATTGGAGGGAATAAATCGGTTTTTGAAGTACCAATATGTGTTTTAAATTGACAGGCCCCCTCCTAATAACACCAAACTTATATTTCATTAGCTTTCTTTTGAATACTTGGGAGAATTCAATTTCTATTATGTGAACAGCTTTCTGGAATTTTTGCTTTTTGCCACATATCCATTTATCTGTCCATACGATATATGCAGCGGACCTTCCTCTTCTAAATTCACTTTGACTCAGAGAGTTATTTCCTATCCAAGACAATCGGAGACAGTAGTTTATGTAGATTCGTTAAAAGAATTATAGGTTTGAAATTTATCACCAATCCGACCAGCTTCCCTCGTTTATGTATAAGTATTAGAATTCCTTGCCCTATCGGGACAGGCCTGTGGTTCAAAAATATATCATTTAAGATATCGTAATTAATAAGCCAGTGATGTTGATGAATGTTTCAAAGTTCTTTTTGATATCATCAATTTCCGGATTTCTATTGTTTTTCAGGTGTTCAAAAAAACGTGACCAATGGAAAATGTAGGTTTATTTTAATTTTTGTAGCTTACTTTTAAAAATTTTCAAGGAAGACAAAATTTAAAATAGTTTTGTCTACACAATTCAATTTTTATATTTGTCACAGTCGGCTAAATTTCCAAAGTAAAACATATTCTAAAAAATCTTTGTTCAAAAATGTGACCGTAAGTATTTAAACACTTAATTTGTTTTCCTTCTTCTCATAGACTTCCAGAACTCTTTTTTGTAAGCTCAAAACATATTTTGTAGGTCGTTTATATTATCGGCATTTTTCTAATGGCATTTTGAGATTTTAAAGTCTTTTTTCTGTAAATAGTAGCAAGTTTGTACGAAACTTGACTCGTTAATTGCCGATTGGAAAATGTTCGACGGAAAGAAATCCCTTCGATACTTGCATTCAGAAAATTAAAGTCTAAATACTAAGATACCCACAGATTTAAACACATAAAAATGCCTTTACACGATGCAATTAGTGTCAAAATACTTCAAAAACCATCTGGCGTGGAGGACAGGGTAAAGGCATACATCCAGACACTGGTGTTGCGAAAGACCTTAGAAAGCATGCAAGCCGAGACAAGGCACGGCTTATCGATGCCTGTTGATGAGGTAGTCCCTAAATCTAGACTGCGCGTTGACATCAATCTGCCCATCCGTGCACTCAACGTGGGCCCTAAGTAAATTTTAAATGAAACAATTTTTTGAAAAAAAATAAATGCATAAATGCATTTCACAGAATACAAGTAAAATTGACCAGCAACCAGAATTTATACGCTAATTCATTTAGCTATTGCAGCGCGACACTGATTTGGTGGGTCTCCTAAGTTCAATTTTTAAACAAAACGGAAATCTCTTGTATTTAATGCTATCTGTGTTCTGGGAATGGCGCTGTTAGATGTCTGGCATGAGAAAGTTTTTTTTCAAACTTAAAATAAAGTGAGAAAACTGTCACCTAAGGATGAGTACTAAGTCTGACACTGTTTAACGTATTTTCGACTTCTTTATCCAAACCAAAAAATGTTTTGTCTAGAATGTATTTCTACGAGATCACTCTATAAAGCCAGAGTGTGCATTTCGAAGAATGCAAAATGTTTTCGACGATTTCGCACATCCAATTTGTTTCAACAAATGCAAGGTCTTCAAAAACCTAACTGTATATAAAACGAAAAGCCAATTCCAGTAGTTTAAGAATTAGCTGAACTTAGAGTGAAGTTTGAGAAAATGCACTTGACTCGGTGCACTTGGCACTTTTCAGCTGGAAAGTTTTTAGACTTTTGTAAAAAATCCAGTTTCAGTTCTTCTGCTTAGGTAAGGGAAAATAAGGTTTTCGGTATCAAGCCATTGGAGGTTAGGTTTAATAATTGGTTTTCGAAGAGAATTAATTATTTAAAATAAATTTTGGTCTTCTTACAAAATAGGAAGATCGTCCTTTTTGTTTGTTTGGAATGAATAGCGTATTGACAGATACCTTGTGTTATTAAAAATTAGCAAGCTTGGGACTATACCGTATTTGTCGCAAAATAAAGTAAAAGTCATTAACATAAAAAAGAAAATTACCGAACGAGGGTGTCAGAGATAATTAAATCGAATAAGGCGGAAGATAGTAAAGATTATTAAGCACACTATTGGGCACAATTTCCCAAAAAATTATTTAGTCCAAACAACACACATGTGATGAGGAAACGCGTAATTATGTGGTTACATTTTTTTGATCCAGCCAAAGTCAGATTATTAGACGAATTCTGTCAAATTGATTTGGTTGATGTATGATCAAGTTGAAACTTAGTGGCCTATATCCCTTTGGGCCTCTAGAGATCGTAATGTTCTAGGATCCTGCCTTTATGTCGAGTATTCTGAGGTTTTTCGAGAACTGGTTCACGAACTTCAATTAAGGCATTTGTCACCTAGCAAAACAAGTTCACAAATCTGTCCGTTTATAGATCATTATCAAACTGACCAAATTGATCAATCGTTTTTCACATTGATCCCACTTCGGAAAGCAAAAACAGTTGCGCAGAATTTCATTGAATTGATAGCTCATTTATAAACGCTGTGAAATATGGTTACTGGGTTCTCTTATATAACGCAAATTTGTGAAGCTTTTGTTTATTACTTTTTAATATACACCACAGCCCTGCAGTGCTTGACCGATTGAATTCACTATTCGAACCAAACGGAGTTTTTCACCTTAACAAACTTGTTTCGGTTGATGGAGAGATCACAATAATTAAACGCCATCCAAATTTTAGGTATGTTGATTCTGTTATATTTTTAGACTTTTTCTAGCCGTTAATCCTTCTAATGGAAGAGAGCTCTCCCTTGCTATGCGAAATCGCTGTGTAGAACTATTTAGACTTGGTATTTTGAAATAGTGACCGTTAAAGGATTTTGTAAGTGTTGTGGATGACGAGAATGCAAGTATAAATGAAATATTAAATAATAAGTTTTTTTATATTTAAAAATTAAGTCTCTTGATAATTTGATAAGATAATGTCAATCAGTAATTCGCAATTTTTAGAACTTATCCTCGGTTCACTTTTTCGGACATCGAAACTGATAACTTAATCGACCACATTTTTTGTTTCTATTAGCAAACTGCCATATCCTACTGAAATTGATTTAATGAAATTTTTTGTTGACAAATAGATTTGAGGGTTTATGTTTTTAATTATTTACTCCATAGAATTAAGTTCCATTGATTGTCGCATGTCATTAAGTCAATTATTGTACCGACGTCCAATGATTTGGATATTGTTAATAAAAATGAATTTTTCTTTAACAAGTATTTCATTATTTTGATTTTCAGATTTTTCGGCTTTAATTTCATTTGCAAGTTACAAATTTACGTATTGAGTGAGCAAGTTCGCAATGGTTAGACAGTTTTTTAAATATTTTCAGATGAACAGCTTAAAGATTTGTTGTCTATATATAGAAGACCGGCCTTGAAATTGAAAATGCAAAACGTCCCGATGTTTGTACTCTATTCGCTTTTAAATCAAAGAAGCAGCTTGTTTGGTACGTCACCTGTGCTGACTCTTTCGCCAAGGGAGCCTTGAATTTCACTGAATGTCGACCCGGTTCATTGCTTGTGAAGGCCAAATCCATGAAACTATCGAAGTACTATGATTAAATAATTTTGTTTCTTAATTTTTTAAAAATCGATAAGGGGTACGCGAAAATTATTTAGATGGCAAAGAGTACGCAAGTCAAAAAAGTTTGAGAACTACTGGTTTACGACATAATAAAAAATGAAATTACTTTCATTAAACTGGGAATTACTTTCAGGAACGCCTGAAGCAGACCGAAGTTTAGAAATGCCATAAATACGATCTATTGGCTTGGTAGTTTACCAGCCTCTACGACGCTCAAGAGAAAATAGTTTTACTGTTTCAGACCTGGGACAAAGTCGTTTCCAAGTTTTTAAGAACTAAATTGAAAAGTTGGATATCGAAAACGGAATTTGGAAGAAGCGGTAACTGATTTGATGACAGAGGACGAAGAAATGGTGTTGGTTACTTTCTCCTCTAAAAGGAGGAGATTAATCTCAGGCGGATAATGAGCGGATTAACATCGTAATAATTATTTTTGATGTATTACACGTTGTATTTTTACAGTTTTTTTTGTTTATTATTAATGAATGTTTTCAAAATTATTATAATCAAACGACGCTCCGTAAACACTTTTTATTGCTTGAATTTCATCTTCATTAAAATTGAAGCGGTTTCTAAATTTGATAATCTGAATTGAAATAAATACGTGATTTCTGAAGAGTTTTGTACATAAGATGAAGATGATTTACTTCCATTAAGCTTCCATGTAAAATACAATATAAACTAGTGAGATTTTATGTATTTTCGTTTTTTCATGATTTTGAGGCACCAAATTTTTTTCAATTTTTAATTTTTTTTGATTTTCCTTCTTAAGATCATTGTATAGAATAGTCAGCAACGTTGACTTTGATTTTCTCTAACATTTTAATTTTAAGATAAAGGTACACTTAAGGATGCGAAGCTTTCACATGTCAATGAAGCCAAATAAGCATTGATCAGTTTTGGGTACAAAATATTTTTAAATTGTGAAATCTAAAAGTACATAAAGTTACAAAACTTCTGTAAAACTAGAGGGAATGATTAAACTAAATTCTTCAATTTCCTTTCGTGAATGAATGACAACCTACAAATTACTATAAAGAAAATACTGAATAAATTCCTCTATGTTGCAATAATGTAATTACAACAAAAACATGTATCATTTTGGATGTGATCATTTGAGGATTAAAAAGAGTCTCGTTTTCACGAAAAACAATAACCACCACATCGTTTCCGATAAATCTTTTTTTTAAAAGCTAAAAATATTTTTTCAAGTATTTGTTACACGATCTAATTCGACGTTATTAGTTTTTATCATTGTAGCAACATGAACATAATTTCAAGATCTTTAAAAACGCTATAAAATGATTCTTTTCCGCTTGAATCATTTGATACATCCAATTCTCCTGAATATCTAGATTTTAATAATTTTAGTTAATTCTTTTTAAATCCTTTGAGCCGCACTCTCTGTGCAATTGATTTAAGAAAAGTTTCAAAATATCTGGTTGTCACATTATCAAACATTGATTCTTCTTTGACCTAAAAGTTCACGCGTAGATAAAACTTACCTGCCCATCTTTTTGCAAAATAACTCCGAATTGGAATTTTTTCAAAAGCCATAGTTGATCCCAATGTAAAATTTTTAGATTTACAATTTGACTTGAACACATTTCAACTTTTATGAGGTCTACTTGGTTATTTGTAAACTTCTAGATTTAATATATAATAAATTTGATCATTTAACTTTAACAAGGGCCTGAATAGACACTTCTTCGTCGTTTATATCACTGGTTCCCATATAAACACAACCTGAAGTCGATCTATTTATAGCAAAATACTGTTACACCGTATTATAAACATATAATTAATGTCTTGGCGCATCGAAATAATTAATTTATTATTTTCACTATCGATTCCTAACAAATTCACGTGATACTAACATATTTAATATACATTCTAAATACTGATTTGAAAAAATATTTTTCATAATAAGAGGACAACAAACATTCAGCTAAATTCCATTCAATTTTAATACAGTCCATTCCACGAATAATCTTTGAATTGCTAAAATCCAACTGAGGATTCTTAAATTATTTTATTGACACTATTGAAAACTCACTCTAAAAGTATTCGACTTTTTATTTCCGATTTTAAATAAAGATTCTGTCGGAGTATTACAAAATCCATTTTGATCAGTTTTTGAATGACTGTCCTACAGCATAGAAACAAAAATCACTTTTTTATCAATTTCAGTTTTCAAAAATGTATTCTTGAATGAAGTAAATAATTTATTTTTAAAGAAAGTATTTTTAGAATTTTTCATAAAATCCACTTCTTAAAATAAAATAAAGTATAAATTTACTTTCCCTTACATCTTCATTTTTTTCAGTCGGTTCAGGATTATTTTTAAGACAATGTTTTTCATCTATCGAATTTTTAAAAAATGGCTTTTCTATTTTCCAAAAACTCCTACATTATATTAAATTCATAGTTCAACTTAATCTTATTGAATCTAAATGTAATTAAAAGTATTAATCATATATTGTTACTTATTAGATTCGACTTTTTTCATAATTGAATTTTGAAAGTTTTACTAAGCAAAAAATTTTCAGTATTAATCAGAGCAAAGATTTTCTATTTATAAATTAAATAATCAGATTAATAACATAGCGTAATAAACTTGAAAGGATTATCTTTCAAAAAATGTATCTAAATGAAAATTTGAAGTAAAAGAAAAAGTAGTACAAATATTAAAGTTCTCCATTTTCATCAATTTAGGGTTTTCCGAAATCAGATTAAAAAGACTTTTGCGTGGTATATCAGCTCCAACTTCTCAGATAGGAAATAATATTTTCTAAGCTTCTCAATCTCTACATGACGCAGTCTTTGGCCAGATGCATTCCCAATTTCAATCAGGAAAATATGATTCTTTTTAATCAAAAACACACAAATCAGGCTTGTTATGTAGTATCACTATATTCATCTTGATAAATGTATCGACTCTTATTTCTATCACGAAGCAATATCGTTAAATTCGGATTAACGAAAATTTTTAAGAAAATCAAATTTTAACGAAAATTTTATTAACGAATACGATTTTTTGAATTTTGACTGATGCGCGGACAAAAGAATAACGCAAAAAACAATCGAAAAACATGTAAGTTTCAAAGAAAGCTCAAAGATTTTAACTATAAAAAAATTTAAAAACATTACACAATAAAGTAAAGTATTCAACATGGCAATAGGAACAATAAACAAAATTCTAAGCAATGAATTTTATTTTAAAAACAAGAATTCTAACAAAATTTCCTCAAAGTTTTCCTTAATTCATATACCGCTTTATGAATGGATTCAGAATAAAAGATCATTTGGCGAGACTATTACAAATGGAATGCAATAAATATGCCATGGAATGCTACAACAAATTCAAAAAATTTAATTTCAAAATTTTAAAGCTTCAAGTACATGATTAATTTTGTGAGAATAAATTTTGAATAAAATCTTGTACTATATTAGGAGATGAGTAATTAGTCAATCCTATATTTTTATATGAAAGCCATGCTGACTTTTTATCAAAAATGTCATCTCATGATCTCAAAGATGTGTTTAATTGTGGCGAGACCTATAAAATATGCAAAAACAATGATGAAGAATTTTTGGGAACAATTAAAGATAAGGTTATGTCCTGTGAAGATAAGGATCAAGAGAATAAAAATGATAAAGATGTAGAGAGAATTGGTTTCTGTGATGAAATGTGTGCAATTGAGACTATGGCAAAGTTTATTCTATAAAATTCACCTTCAAATATAAAAATTACTGGTGAACTACAAAATGTAATGCAAGATATAAAAAAAAGGAAAAAAACTTTTAATGACTGATTCTATTTGTAAAAATTCGAATGTTCGTTAAAAAATCAACCGTAATTGGTTTAGGACTGCTTACAAAACCTTTTCTCTTAGCTTATGTATAGAAACGAATACTACGAATACTATATTGAAGAATACGGCGACTTGTACTTCATTCACATGTGGAGAGTATAATATTGTTAGAAATCTAAAACTAGCAAATCATCAATGATTAAGACTATTTATTATGTCTTAGTTGCGTGAAAACCATAATTTAGATTAAATATGTTTGACAGTACGATCTGTAAATAGGAAATATCCAGTTCCTTGCCATTTATGTACAACTAACCCGCCAAAACGAAATTAATAAGTGATCAAACAGCTATCAAATAAATTATTCAGTTCTTCGGAGAGAAATAAAGAGATCCCAGTTGTGGGTTCCGTTCAAAACAAGTTTAAGCAATTTTTCAGCAGCAAGTGTTTTAAAAATCAAAAGGATCTCGGTATGTTAAAGATTTTTCAATCCGTTTTGGAAATGTTGGCTTATGCCTCGCTATTAATTGCTATTTTTTTCTAATTCGGCTCTCCCCTTTTATTGTTTTAAACAGCATGGGTTGTCTGAGTTTTCGTTCCATGTTCCATGCTTTCGTTCCATATGGATTTTTTCTGGTCTCGAGATACCTGCAAATCTTCATGTTCAGAGGAACTGAAACTATATCAATGACTTTAAAATTGCGAAGTCTTTGTACTAACGCATCAATGCTACGTGCAAACATCATTCTGGTGATTGCCTAAATACTTTGCCATTTGTATTTACTGGATTCATCCAGACAAAGAGTATATGAAAATTGGAGTATACTTGAAGCTTGGTCTTAAAATATGCCAACACCATGTTGTGTCTATGAATGAATTGTCGACCTAAAGCAGAAAAAAGAAAATCAAAAAATATACTCTCACCATAAGTACTTGGCTCCGATCTTGTGTTCTCTTTGTCTTTGGGACAATGGCAAGGCAATTCCTCCCCAGTTGATTCACCAATGCTATGCTAGTTGCTGCTTATTGAGTTTGTAATGTTAAATGTTTTATTGATTTAGTTTACTATTATATCGATTATTGTATGTAACTTAATAAGCTTAATTTTGTCAAAGTTTAAAATCATAATAATAAAAATTATTTTAAGTTAAAATTTATATAAACAACCGTAAAAAGTAATTGATTTAGTAAAGTATTGTCATGTATGCTTAACTGCATTTTAATCAACTTAAACTAAATCTCAATATTTAATATTAAACGATTATATAGTTATGAATCACGAAAAATTATTTACTGTTCCACCTGAAGCGCCTAAATTTTACCCAACTGAAGAAGAATGGAGCCGAGGCCCGGGGTACTATCTTTCCCTCATAAGAAATCAAGCCGAGCCCTACGGAATATGCAAAATAATCCCTCCAGATGTGCAAATAGCTTTTTTGTATTTTTAGACTTGGAGACCATCGTTTAACGCAGAAGTATATAAAAGTACTTTTGTTCCCCGAACACAACGTCCGTACGAATTGAATGTATAATAATCTTTTAATTTTTAGCCAATTTATCGATGCCGTCAACTTTTCTTTAGGAAATTATGCTCATTTTGGCATGAAAAAGTAACAATTTACTAATATATAAACATAGCAACTTTTTCTTAAGGACGTTAAAATTGATGGAAGGCGTTTGGATTTTTACACTTTATTCCATGTTAGATTCATTTCTATGTAATGATAGGCTGTAAAAAAGAGAGGTGGATATAAACCTTTTTTAAACTCGGATCCGTACTGGCGAGAAATTTCCCAAAATACTGTGAGCACTTCTTTATATGGAAAAAAACTTCATGATGTTTATCAGCATGTTTTATTACCTTATTTACATCCGGAATTATTCGATGTGGTTAACATAATGTAAGAAATATTTCAGACTCTGACACAAAATACTTTATATTTTGAAAAAGCCGAATACACTTCAGAAATTGGAGAAGCTGAAAAAAGTGAAATGGATGCGAACTCGATTTTTTCAAACAAAATGTCAACTGTACCGAGCTGTATTTCTTCCAAACGAGAATGTTATGTTTGTCTTGAGGGGAATCTCGGGAGAATAAATCCTTGGATGAAATGCTTTTTTTGTGGGAGGAATGTTCATACTAAGTGCTCTGTCTTAGCGATTCATACAAATAAACATATGAATATATGTACAAGGTGCTCGTCTGATGTATGTCGCACTTCTAATATTTTTTAGCGCATTAAAACAGAGGAACCATATGGATTTACCGATTCTTTAACGAAATACAAATTGGGAGATTTTCTCAAGAAAGCACATAGTTATAAGGAACAGTATTTTTCTACTAATTTTGTAATTATCCGAAATGAAGCTTTTTTATTTAGACTGCAAATACAAAAATCACTTCAGGTCTAATCGAGGAGACATTCTGGAATATAATGGATAGTTATGGTGAAAAGGATGAGGTTGTGGAATATGGAACCGATTTACATGTGGTTGAGTTTGGGTCCGGTTTCTCGAATACAAGTGAGAAATACGCGTCTTCTCCGTGGAATCTGAACAATCTTGGAATAATCCCATCTTCTGCCCTCTCTATGTATACTGAGACAATGTCTGGGGTTCGTGTCCCTTGGTGTTACATTGGGATGTGTTTCTCGTGTTTTTGTTGGCATGTTGAGGATCATTGGAGTTATTCAGTAAATTTTATGCATTGGTAAAAATTGAATATTTATTTTAAAGGGGAGATATCAAGACGTGGTATGGAATTGGTCGGAGACATGCTGATAAGTTTGAAGCAGTTATGAAAGAGGTGGCACCTGAATTATTTGATCAGAGTTATGATTTATTAAACCACCTCACTACATTGTTGAGTCCTTCTATTCTTCTCGAACATGGAGTTGACGTTTATAAACTTGATCAATTACCTGGGGAGTTTGTTGTTACTTTTCCCCGTGCTTATCATGGAGGTTTTAACCAGGGTCTCAATTTCAACGAAGCTGTTAATTTTTGTCCATCCGATTGGGTTTTTTATTTTAACTAATGTAGATTCCAATTGGCCGTGATTGTATTGCTCACAATGCTCAATATTCTCGAGAAGGTGTTTTCTCTCACGACGAACTGATTTTTAAAATGGTCACCTCGAAAGCATTAAATCCTGATTTTTTCTCCTATTGCATGGATGATCTTAGACTGCTAATCAAAGCTCAGACCGACTTGCTCTCTCATATCGAAAAAAAGGTTTTATAAGATTTTCTTTATTTTAAAGGGAATTACTCTTTTAAAGCGAACTATTTTTGAATTATTGCCTGATTGTGAACGTTTATGCTGCCATTGTAGAACACATTGTTTCTTATGGGCCTTCACATGTAGCTGTAGTGGTACATCAGGATATTTATCATTTTAGACCGATTGGTATGTCCATCTCACCTGGATAAACTCTGTGAATGTCCTCCTTCTTGCCATGCTTTTAGATTCAGATATAATTTAAGTGAGATAGAATCAATGAGTAATTCATTGAAAAATCAAATTCTCCATTATGAAAAATGGAACAAGAAAATGATATTATTTTCTTGCCAAAACTCAAATGAAACGAAATCACTTGGTTAAGATTTATAAAAGAATTTGTAGATCATATTGGTTTGGCAAAACTTTATGAGGAAGGAATTTCAAATGGATTTTTTAAATGCAAGGAATATTCATCATTGGAATCAGTCGTAAAGTCAAACCTCAATATCGCGAGGAAAGCAACTTCGTTTCTGCATAATTTATTAAATGACGATGAATGGTAAATTGTGGTAAACGAAATTTTTTCAGGAATCATGCCATGAAGATGTCTTTGACTGATTTATTGGAATTGAAGCATCGAATATCTGAACTTCCTTTAAAGATTGAAAATTCTGAAAATTTCGATCGCTTGTTGGAGCGCATAGAATTATTTCGAGAAGAGACTAACTCGCTTTGGAAGAATGAAACGATTGACATTTTAAGAGTGCAGAGAACACTCTTGTTTGATATCCCCTTCGATAAAATAGAACTGTCTGAAGAGGCGGCATTGAACGATGTAAACATTACCTATTCCCATTTGTATAGCTCTCACGTCAGTATGAATGGCTGAATAAATCATACGATCTATTTGTCAATCAAATATCGATTGAACAGATTATCGACTTTCTTTCTTCTGAGCGTTCAGCAGTGAGACACACTTCTGTGGCGAACAGACTACTAGCAATTAATCAAGTCTTGTGGGCTGCAAGAAGAATAGAAGATGATGCTCGCATGTTGTTAGAAAGGTAAGCTGTTAATGTTTGTTTTATATTTAGCGGTAAATTAACAGTTTATGAACTCGAACAAGTTAGAAATAATTGAAAATGTTTTAGATTTTGGGAGAGGATGTTGAACAGTCAATAATCCTTCCAAATGTAATTCTGGCCAGGAAAGCAATTCGTGACTCAGAGGTGTGGCTAAGTGCGTATAATGATGTGATGGTATATATTTTAGTAATCTTATTTTAGACTGGAAATTTAAGTTTTCCTTTTGACATTTTGGAGCAATTGTTGGAGATTGGATCCACCCTTCCGCTTAAGATTAAAGAAATGGAAATTTTAGAATCATGTGTTAAAGAAAATCGGAATTGGAAAGATAGTTTTCGGAAATTTTTTCTTAAACCAAACTGGACGGAGTCTTTACTTTCTGTAGCATTGTATCATAATTAATTAGGTAATGTGGCCATCAACTAATCATGAGGAATGTTTGGCGGAATTCCGAAAAGTATATAAATTAGACAAAAAATTGGAATGGAATGACTTGTATGATATTCGTGCCCTGTCACGACACACATCGAACGTGGTTTGGATTACTAACTCAAATTCAAGATGGTAGCCTATAAAAATTCCAAGAAAGTGGAATTAGATGCCATCAAGATGACCAGAATGTTTAACCTAGAAAAGCGGAATCACCACCGTTTGAAAACTTCCCAGTTTTGTGTATGCCAGAAAGCTCCTAACAACGCAATGCTGTGTTGTAGCGTGTGCAATGATCTGTTCCATGGTATTACTTTTAAATTGAATATTATAGAAAGCTGCGTTATGCCTTCACTTCGAACAGGCTCAGCTTCCATAAGGAATTCGATAGGGCAAAGCAAGACTAATAAGTTTGTATGCATGAAGTGTTCCCGTACTCGCCGTCCCCGGATTAAGAATGTCATTAATTTATTGGTGGGACTGCAGAGATCTACCGTCAGAGTTCCTGAAGGAGAGCTTCTTCAATGTGTGGCTGAGATTATGATCAACTGGCAAATAAGAGTGAAAAGATTACTCTGTAAAGAACAAGTCGCTGATCTTCTTCGCAGTCATGGTAGCGAAACTAGCAGTTCTCCAATAAACTACAAGCAGCTGTCTATGTTTAATACAGATAACGAAAATCAAATGTCTGCTTTTTTGAACGAGCCTAATATATCTCATGTTGAAGAACAAAAAAGTGATTTAAAGCAGAGTGGAAGAAGAACAAGAAAAGCACAGCTAGTTCCACGAAATTTCGAATGCCCTCCAATGGAGTTGACTGAATATGATTTTTCGTGTATTGAGGAACTAATGGTGGAAGGAGATCTTTATCAAATAAGTTCTCATGAAGCAGATAAATTGTGGGAATTGCTGCAAGTTTCAAGAGGGTCTTCAAATCCACTTTTTCCAGACATTGTTAACTCCACCACTTCAAGGAAAGAAGGAGTTGGAAAGGGTCGTCCACGTGGAAAAAAGAGACTTCAATCAAAAGACGAAGTCAAGATGAAAAAGCCACGTAAAGTAAAAAACACAAGTAATTTAATATTAATCATGATTAGATGAGATTGATAGCGTTAGCGGGTTATACTCAGTTAATTCAAGCAGTGAGTCGTTCGTAGGTGAATACTACGAAGAAGACGACATTAACTGTGATTCCTTAAACTGCAAGTATCCCGTAGGTTTTTTTCTTATATGATGACATTTTGGCAGGCCCTGTTGATTGGGTGACGTGTGTCAATTGCAATGCACGTTTCCATACAATTTGTGTTACAGAGAGCATTGTGGATTATATGTGTGATTACTATTGCCAGAACTGTCTCGACGAATTTGACAACCTCAAACCCACACCTGGATTGTTTGAAGAAGTTTTGACTGCTGATTTACCTGAGTCGCCCCCTGCCGTAAAACTACTTTCTGGGGTTAGGTTGGTTTCTATGGAAGAGGATGATGACATATTCGATGATCACAAGAATTTAGAACATGATTTATCTTCCCGTTTTTTAAACCCTCTCTCTGATACGTTAGATCCTTCGTCGTGAATTAATAATTGTTAAAATTCAATTTATAAAGTTTTTCCTAATAATTATCATGTGATTTGCTGAGATTAAGATATTCCTATCATTTACGAAAAATTTGCGTCTAATTCTCTTTTTATTATTGTAATTTGCCCACTTCTTGTGTAGTGGACTTCTGAATAAAAGCTTGCATAGCTATTTTTGCTAATAATGGCAATAGATAACTACAAAAATTTACGTCCTTGTTTTTCCAGGAAGTTATTTTTAAGGAAGCATAAAGCGTTGTGAATATTCGTGTAATCCTTGTCAAAATTTGCAAGTACAAACTTCAAGCTGCAACCACAAAAATTAAATTTTTAAGTACAAACTTATAATTTGTAATTACGAAAGTCAATGTTGCATATAAAAAATGTTTTGTCAAAATACATCGAAAATTGTTTTAGATGACTGAAAAACAAGATATCGCAAGTACAGTGATCATACAAAAAATAATAATTGAAACACATGAAAATTTTGGCGATTGGTGGTCTCTATGTTCTTCTCTTGTAGTGAATTTGATTACAGCTTATCATTGAATTTAAAATAAAGATAAAGAAATACATCCAAGAGGAGGTAAAAGACATTCAAAAAAATCAAATAAATATAAATGAATTAATCAATTGGATTGAGGCTGATCCTTAGATCATTTTGAAAGAATGTGTGGAGAAAATACGAAATAATTATTCAATGTCTGTTACAACAGTAAAAGATTGGCTTGATGGGGAATTAATTTCTCTCAAAACCTGTCGACCAATAGTTACAAATGTAAATTCACCTGAAAATAAAGAAAAAAATACATTATTTAGATTGCTTGTTTAAAACAAGGTCTGCTGAAAGAACTTTAATTTGGATCGATGAATCCAATTTTAATTTATATTGTAAGAGAAAAGAAAGACGATCAAAAATAGGATCTCGTTCTTTTGTCATTACTCCAAATTCGAGAGTCTCTAACTTACATTGTATAAGTTACAATGTCTGCTTCAACAATGCTTAATTTTCAATGCAAAAGAGGTTCTTACAGAGGAGAAGATTATAAAGAATGGATTAAAGAATTAATGAATGTAGCCCTTCATCCGTACAAGATCCTTCTTTTATAATTGACAATGCTCCTGTTCACAATCAATTGGAATCAGTTGTGGAGCAGAAAGAAAATATTGAACTTTTACGATTGGTTCCATATTCCTACTTATTAAACCTTATTGAATTAGCCTGGTGTACTTTTAAAGCAGAAGTAAAAAAATGCTAATAGAAAAGATGCCAATAATTCTCAATTATAACAAAACTCCGGATGGTTTTTCAATTTCTGAATATAAACTAAGAATATTGGAAGAAATTGCAGGAGACGCAAAAAAGGTTTTAACACCAGAGAAATTGATGAGATTTAGTTAGTTAATGCACGTCCGCGTTGCCAGTAAACAAAGTTTATGGTTTCGCTTGTGCCATGTTTTTAACTATTTTTGTCGTTAGCCCCTTCCATCCCTTCCGTCGTCTTGCCCTCTTTCCGATTTCGTCCAGATCGTCTGCATCCATCAATCGGCCTCCGATCATAGCATATTCCTTCGTAAGTATTCCCGGAAGACAGTCTCTTGGACGTCCTCTATATTTAGAGTATTCAGTATGGCCAAAAAATTCTTCCATGGCCATATTGCAAGGTGTTTATTTCTTCATTCGTAAAATATGTCCAAACAGGCGCCAGCGGGTTTCAAGTACATTTAGACTTATAGACCCACAGTTAGGTAACTTGTATAATTTATCATTTGATATTTTCTTCGGCCACGAATAGCCGAGGAGTTTTCAACGTGCCGCTCTTTGATATGTCTCAAACATGTTCTATTCTATGATGAGATTTGTTGAAAAATATTATCCCAGAGTTACTCGTGAAGTTACCTTTTTGATTTTTAATTGAACAAATAATAATTGTTTTGTTTCCCATATTAATAAATAATATTTTGATAAACTGCATTAGATAAAAAATTTTTTATATTGTAAGAGAAAAGAAGGGATCACCTGAATTCTTCTTTCTTTTGGCTATGACGGTGGTTTTCTGGTTCAATAAATTAAATTAAATTATTAACATTAAGTTTGAGAAACACGTCATCAATAATTTAACATAATCGCAGAATTTAAATCTGTATTAATGGAATAGAATTAATTAAAAACTTCATAATAATAGCATTTCCTTCAAAATATTTAGTTTAAAAAGAATTTAGTGCGTCTCCAATATTTTGACTAAAAAATAAATTGTGAATAGAGGAGATTTTCGACTTAATCTTTCAATTGCAAAAAATGAGGCCAAGAAAAAGGCCAAAAAATCTGATGAGGCCAAGATAAATGAAAAACGCAGATAGGATAGAAAGCTCCTCCAAAAAAGCAAATTAGAATAAAATATTTAAACTAAATTTACTTAAATCCTTGTCTTTTAAATAATTTAATTTTTATATAAATTATATTTGAAAATTATTTATAATTAAATATTATTTAACCAATTATTTTTCTTGTTGTTGAGGAAATATCAGGTGCGATGGATGTATCGATTCTCGATTATTATGGCGATCGATTAAAAGAAAATTGCGGATATTGTGGAAAGGATAATAGTGTTTTACTAACTAGCATGTGGGGTTATTATGTATCGACAAAAACTTACGAATGCTTACTTAACCGTGGTTGGAGACGGTTTTTAGTATAAAAAAGATTATATATAGATCTGGGAATTTTTATTATAAACCTAACATAACAGAAAGTTGCTGTGCACAATATACAATCCGCGCTGACATAAATGAGTTTCTTCTCAAAAAATCCCACAAACGGATTCTCAGAAGAATGCGCAGATTTTTGATTTCAGGTGTTTTATTCTTATTTTAGTTCTGATATTTTTTTAAGAAATTGTGACCATAGATATCTCTATATTTTATCAAATGTAGGAACCAAATCAGGAAGTCAGCCAAATGACAAATCTGATTTTTTGAAACGATGTATGAATGGGAAACGAATTTGTTTTTCTGATTTCTCAAACCAAGAGTCTTTTTTTAAACCACAGTCTGTTCCTTGTGATCAACAAAACTACCCAAAAGATTTACTTTTTCACGTTGATAGTTCTCTCCCACCAAATTCTGCCCATGATTTAAAGGTTTTAGAAATAATTAGTTTTATTATTATATAGGTAGTTGTTGTCCGCTCCAGTCCTCCCAGTCAAAAGTTTGATGAATCTTTTGACGAATCTTTTCGTTTATATCGTAAATATCAAGTTCAAATTCATCATGATGTTGCTACAAAGTGCACTGTGGAAAGATTTCGTAATTTTCTATGCACTTCATCTTTAATAACCGGTGAAGGCAGTGGAAATATTGAATTTGGTTCTTTCCACATGCAATACTGGCTGGATGGTGTTCTTATAGCTGTGGGGGTGATTGATATACTTCCGTCATCTCTTTCTTCTAAATATTTTTATTATGATCCAGATTATTCTTTTCTTTCTTTAGGAACATATTCTATTTTAAGGTAATATTTGACTATTGTGATATGTGCAGGGAAATTGCTTACATGAGGCATTTGTCGTTGAGATATTACTACATGGGATTCTATATTCATACATGTCCAAAAATGAAGTACAAGGGTAATCTCACCGGGTCTTATCTACTCTGTCCTACCACATATACGTGGTTTCCTTTCGCTGATTGTCTCCCTATGATTAAAGAGAATTTATGGTGTAGTCGTTTTACTGATATTCAATTTGAAAGTTAGTTGTGTGATTGAAAATAATTATTAGGTGAAAATAATGATGATTACTTGGAAAAAGTCAATTTTTTATTCAGAGATAAGCTCGTAAATTTCCGACATTATTTGAATATGAGAGGGATTTCTAATTTGGATGAAGAGGAGAGAAAGGAGATTTCGAATTTTGTGAGCTATGTTGGCCGATTGTGTCTTCCAAACACTTACTTGTATAGACCAATTCACAGATAAAATATAGTTTCATATAATATTAACATTTAATGTCGTTTTATAAGGATTTTAAACACAATTAGATATGCGTCTATCGTGTCAATACTTTGCTCATCAAGTACTCCACCGGACTGTTGAGCTCCAGGCCGAATGCCAATTTGATGGCAAGTAGTTTTGTTTTTTTAGAGTTTGGCGATTAGGCGGCCTCTTTTGTCCGTTTGATATTAGCTTTCCTATCTATATATTAGTAGAGGCTGAATTTATATCCTGTTAATGTGAAGAAACGTTTCTATGTTAAGACAAAAGCGGCTCAGTTTTTTTAGGAATTTTGCACATTGTTTACGCATTGCGTCCACATATAGTTTGTAGGACCCGGTGTTGTCTACTGTCACTCCCAAGTAGCCTAGTTTCTTCGATATCTTTGAAAGTCGGTTTGTCTTTTGTTAGGTTTTTTTCCTAAAAATGATTGATTAGCCGTAAAATTGGTTAATTGATTTGATTAGTATAAATACGGTACTTATACGGTACTGTTAGTTACATGCCACTTTTTAGTGTTGAATTAAAGCGAGTTGAACAACCCATTTGATGAACTGCTAGATGCCATAGCGGTTATTAGTAATAACATATATGGACTATAAATAACAAATGAATTGGATGCAAATTAGTGATGCACCGATAACCATTTTTGGATTTTGCCGATTACCGATTATCGGTCAATTTCACCGATACCGATTAATCGGCCATTATATTATGTGACCGTCCATAGAATGGACACGCCGTTGAGTGGACACTAGAGCATTAAAAGCAAAATAAATAGCAAATTCTATAAATAATTGATTGAAAAAGCATTTTTTAATTAATTAAAATATTAATAGTTAATATTTTAATTATTTTTTTAAGCGTGCAAAATGGGTTTTGTGAAACTGAAAGCTTCGGATCTAAAAATACTCAAAGAAATTCAAGACGGCCAGTCAATTGATGAGCCGAATGGGAATGTCGACCGTAAGAAAAGATTTCGATACAAAAATTTGGCCAAAAAAATGATATTCAATGAAGATAAAGTGTATATTTTACACAAGGGCCTTCGGTTACGTTTTTTTTGTGAGGACGAAGTGGAACTAAGGGAAAAAACCTTAGAGGTATTCAAAAAAGTTAAAAAAATTTAGGCGGAGCATAACTACAATCATTTCGGACGAGATAGATTGTTTAGTAAATTGCGAATAAATAAAATTTAGGTTAAACCAAAGCGTAAAACGTTGGATATCCTCAACAAGCTCGTCATCTGGTCTATTTGGACGCTATATAGAAGTTATTAAAGATATAATTTTTGATTATAACAACACGATCCATGATACTACGAAACAAATTCCTTTTTACATTTTTATGGGCTGTGAATATCCAAATACAATATCAGATCTGGATCTTGAAGGAATGAAGGCATATGAGATCGATTCCGCGATATCTGATGCACGAGAACATGCATACACGAATATAATTATTGCCGGAGAAAAAATGATAAATAAACGAAAATGGAGATATGATGAGGACCCTATAATAGTTGGATCGACAGTTTTACTGAAACAAGTCTCTCTCAAAATTTATTATAAATAGGACAATGATGCCAATATAAGAAGGTATCCGCTCTATGATGGGTTGGATACAAATACATATACAGTTGTTAAAATCCAGGATGATCTGTTTACGATTCAGAGCCTTAACGGTGAAGAAACAGCTAATGTACATATCTCCAGATTAAAAAAAATTACAGATTAACACTACTTAACTAACTATCTTTAAAATTTTTGCTAGAAATCTTACATCTTTAAGCTAAAAGTCTGTATCAAACACACCGCGGCCGAAGGCCGCATAGGGAACTGCATCAAATACGTTTTCAATGATTAGGGTTAGGATTGTTTTTAGAATTTTTGTTAGAAATCCCACATGTCTTCTTCAACAATTAGGGGTTTAGTTAGGATTGTCCATAGCCTAAGGGTGCATAAGAAGCAATACGTGTGCAGCAATTAAGGTTTGGTTAGGGTTCCATTTAGAAATCTGTACTGGTCATCTCTAAAATTGCTGTTAGGATACCAACGTCTATTTTATTTAATAAATTTTACAAATAAATTCGATTTTATAACTAGTAAAAAGTATTATTTTAAAATGGTAAACCTCGAAATATAATAAACATTATGATTTTTAATCAATAATCGTAGAAAAAACGGTGTGGTTGGTTTTGTTAGCTCTTTTATTCTGTGAAAAGTCACCAAATTCATCGAAAATAGGCTCAAAATGGGACTTGGAAAAAATAAGGTATGTTTTATATGAGCAAAATTGAAATAAATGAGATTTTGAAAGTGTCCACTCAACGGCGTGTCCATTCAACGGACGGTGACATATTATACATAAAAATATATTTATATGTAATTTATTTTATTAAAATGTAATTAATATTTTGTTTAACATGTCGAGCGTTGTATGGAAATTTTTTGATGTCTCAGACGATAATTCGTTTTTTTGCGTATGTAAATATGCGATATTTTAATATCAAGAGGAGGACGAACGCGAAAGACATTTACAAAACATCTAATATGATAAATCATCTTAGGGTTTATCATAGTGAACAATTAGCTGAAGAACAAATTGTGTTACAGAAAAAACGACCTTTTGCTCAATTGAAGCAGTTAACACTTACTCAAGTTATAGAAAAGAAAAATTCTACTTATTACATGTTATCGAGAGTGATCGAACAACGAAAAGCTCTCGTAACATATGCAATTGATAATAATCTTTCAATATTATCAGATATACAGTGGATAACAGCAGAAAAAATTGTTAAAATCGGCAAAGTGGCCGATATGCCGATTACCGATTATCGGCCGATTAATCGGTGCACCTCTAATGCAAATTCAAGCATTTAAAACTCGAATCACTCACTAGGTTGTAACATTTGAAAAATCAATGTCCAGTTCTATCCTGGGCCCGTCGCAAATAGAGGCTGACAAACGCGGAAGATAAAAATAGTCTGAGCCTTAGACCCTTAGATTCTAAAAGATCACCTCCACTGAAGCAAAAATAATCAATAAGAGGGAATAATAATAGAGGCAACTAAAAAAACTAGCTGTATATCATTCACGGAAAGATTTCCAAAAAGATAACCTATATATTGACCTAAATAGAAGTTTTTATCGAAATTTGTTAGCTAAAACGAAGTGAGCTCATTTTGTTTCGATAATTTGTTGCATACCCTCCTCACACATCATGGTATGCGACCAGCAATCAGCAGAAAAACAGCACCTTCCCAGGTTGCTTCCGAAAGACCTCAGTGGAAAGAACATTGAATTTTCTGCAGATAGGAAGAAGACCGTGACAACGGAAAGGTGATCAGTTGAATAATCAACACAGCTAAGATCGCAAAAAGGAAAGATAGAGTCGTCTATTTTGTTAGCGTAGTAGTTTAATGAATGATGATGACCAGAGCGGTAACAAGAAAGATCAATCTATGCGGAACGGTCAAAAAGCATCCTGTGGAAGTTTATTGAGAATGGAGTTAGTGTCAAATTTAGAATTGTTAACTTTGAAATATAATCGTGAATTTTTTTCATTTGATGAGAATATTTGGTTAGACCATTGATTTTAGTAAGGATATGAGAGTATTGTTTTGCAGGCGTATTCTCCAGTAAACAACCATTGTCATTTAGCACATTTAAAGCGGTGCAAGGGTAGCAGGATTTTAGAGAAGGACATATAAATTGTGCTCATTTCAAATTTCAATGTCCTTATATCGGAAGAATATTAGTTTCACAGTGCAGGTGGTAGATGTTGATTTCGGGCACCCGGGTATAATACGCATAGCCTTGTTTCCACGGTGGAGTTTTTAGATAAGCAAAAAGCCCGGCTCGAAGTCGCTTTACTTTGTACGGGTGTATTGTTTGAAGACTTGTTTAAGGAATAGTTTTTGGGCACTAATGATGTGACCACTTATTGCTTTTAGAATGTTTGTCTGCCTTGTCCAAAATGTTCGAGACATGTTTGTTGAAGGACATAGTTGGGTCAAAGGTAAGTCCGAGGACAGTGGGTTGTTTCATTAGCGGAAGGTCAGAATCAAAGAGACAACTTGGGATGTATGTTTAATTGTCTTCTGTCGGAAGATAATAAGGTGACCGAGGACTTTAAGGAAGAAGCCTTAAACCTGTTTTCGATGAGCTAATTCTCAACAGAGTATAGATGTTGCTGAATGTTGAAGGATGCGGCTTTGTAGTCTGTGTTTTGAGGCAATAATAATGTCGCCTGCATAAGACAGTGTAAGTTCTTTGGGCCGTTGGCCGGAAAGTCGTAAAAATAAAAATTGAACAAAGACAGACAGCACAGAACTTTTCGGTATCCCGTTTGGAAAATAAAGTTGTTTAAAACAATGGTCTATAAGAGAGACATAACCCGTGTAACTCGATAAAAAATTTGAAGCCAGGATTTATAGTTTGAGTTTAGGTTGGTCTTCAGAATTTTTTTGGTGAGTACACATCGAGGGTGCTATCAAAAGCCTTAGCTAGGACTGTTTGTTTTGCAGGTCTCTTATCATTAAATCCTTGCAGGACGAATTGGAAAGGTGAGTATTTGTTGGAGCAGTGGTAAGAAAAAAATAAAGAAATTATTTTCAGCATGTTGATAAAAACGACAAGAGAATATTGACATTGATGTGTTCAAATTATTCGTAATAAAGTGTAACATGGGTAACCAGGCCCCTATTTGGACTCTGATATTGAACTCTGCACTCTTGCTTTGGAAGGAAAAGGATTTCATCATACCTTCAGAACGATCTCTCCAACGTGAATGGGATAAAATTATTTGTGAACATTATTTTGACTTGCTGGGACGTCTCTCGGACCAGCACAGACTAGTTTGCTTCCGTGCCAGTCGCCAACCGTATTCTGACTCTTGGGTTAACTGCCTTCCCACGACCCATTTGGATACCTGCCTTGACTCTGGAAAATGTCTTCGTCTCGGACTACCGATGTGTAACCCCCACCCCTGCAGATGTGGATCAACGATGGACACATACATGCTATTTCCAGCAAGAAAAGCGTAGGTCGTATACCTTGCCATTAGGCTTTTAACAATATCATTTTCACATTCTTTTTAGATTCCTCAATTCGATTTATGATTTTTTAGAATTTCCTGTTACGTGTTTCAGTTTGTTGCGAGTCTTTATGAGGGAGATTATTTTGTTGTAACTTAAGCAGAACCTTTTTGTTATTCCTTAACGGAAGAATTTGTTAGAGTTGGAAATGATAAGAGCATTTGGGTAATTGACTGTGTATCAGTCAAGCAAAAGCTGTTGATGTTGAAATCATTCAGTGATTTTTCTAGAACAAGATTGTATTCGTCCCAAGAAGCTCTTTTGAAGTTAATGTAATAGCGATGTTGTTTGTCAATGTTAGATTTTAGAGCATTCTCAATTATGATTAGATTATAGTCAGAGGTTAGGTTACTTTCCAAGAAGTGACGGAGCTCAGAATTGGAGTAAAAATGAGATGTTGGGAGAGTAAATTGCGTCGCCTTTTTTGATGGGGTTCTGGCATAAAATGAGGGGTTGTTGAGAATAACTAAACCAACAAATTGATTAGATAGAAGAGATCATCTTGAGTTTAGGGGTTGATTTTTAGCCAAATCGGACTCTTTGTATTCATATCACCACAAATAATGACATTGCTGAAGGTTTAGAATTAACGCAGTCCATTCGTGAGGACAGGATAAATACGAAGGAATGTACATATTGATCAGTCTTCTAGTTAAAGACCCTGTAGAGACCGTTATAGATGTCACTCAATGAGTCATTATCGATTAGCAAATAGACTTGAAGTACAGTTAGTAAAATGAATTAATTTTCACATAAGAATTAGAAAGCTGCCACAATTTACAGAGTCCGGTCTGTCAAGCTTACTTTTGAATAGATTAATTTACTTTGTAATATATCATTCAAATACATAACAAACATGTAACAGGAAAAACAATCACGTGAGACTAGCTAATTAAAAATCCAGATCTTCAGTGATTTCTCTTCTTCGCTTGGAAGAAGAGTTTTCCATAAACTTTCTTTCATTCTCTATTTCTGCGTCAAAGTAATTGTTTAGCTGAGTGTCCTCACGACATGCCAGCTCCGCAAGTTTATTGGCGGCAGAGGCGTACTCCTCGTTGTCTACCTTAATCCCATGTCTGTGCTCGATAAGCATATTCTCTAGCGTCCTCGTTCCTTCTTCAATGGATAACTTGTCCATATGACTTTTAAAGAACTTTGAGACAACTCCATCATATGTCAAGACAATTAGAATAATCTTCACTTTTGCTTCATAGAGAACCGACAGTTCGTTTGCAATATATCATTCAAATAAAAATGCTTGTATTAAAAACTTTAATATAATTTTACGATCTTTTACAGATCTGGATTAAACCTTGAGTACAATGTTATAAATGATAATCAGTTTTTGTTAAATTGAAATTAATTTTTTTTCAACAAAAACGATTTAATATTTTATTAGATGGGATAAATTTTTTTAGATATAATTCGATGCTATTTAAAAAACAGTATAAATAGTGATAAGATAGGAATCCTGTCAAAGTTCTTATGAATTAGAAATACACGAAAAAAACATTAATTTTCTCTGCTTTTCTATCTGAATTTTATATTAAACGCATGATTTAAAATTACTGAGATAAAAAATATTTTCCTGAATGATTAAATGATTAAAACAATAATGTGACATTTATTAAAGAACAAATAAATGAAAAAACCAAAATTTAGAGTTGATCAATACTAGCAAAACATATGGAGGAATTAGTTCCACCAAAACCAAATGAGTTTTTAATTCCATATCTACGTTCATTGTGACTCCATTTCCAAACTTGACTTTCATTTGGTACATAATTTAGATCAAAATCGTCATCAAGATTGTCAATATTAATGGAAGGCGGAATTATTCCTCGTTTGCATGAGACCATAGACAATGCAAATTCCGCACTCCCGGCAGCTCCAAGCATATGGCCAATCGATCCTTTAAAAGAAGAAATTTGCAGATTTTTAGAATGAGATTCAAACATTTTTTTGACAGCTCCATTCTCTATTTGATCTCCTGCGGGGGTCGAGGTAGCATGACAATTCACATATCCAATTTGGCTTGGATGGATTTGCCCCTCTGCTAGTGCCGATTTCATGCACTTTAAACCACCAGAAGAGTCAGGATTAGGAGATGTAACATGATAGGCATCGGCGGAAAGACCATAGCCTAATATTTCTGCATAAATTGGAGCTCTTCTAGAAATCGCATGCTCATAATCTTCAAGAACCACAATTCCTGCTCCTTCTGACATTACAAATCCAGCTCTGGCCTTGTCAAAAGGACGAGAAGCCTTTTGAGGACTGTCATTATATCTCATGGCCAATGCTTTAGCTCTTCCGAAACCGGCAATTGTAATCGGATCGATAGGAGATTCAGTGGCGCCACAAACCATGACACGAGCCATTCCATTTTTGATGTAGCGATAAGAATTACCTATGGAATGGACACCAGCAGAACATGCCGTGGAAAGAGAAATGTTAGGACCCTTAAAATTCAAAAATAAAATAAAACTTTTAATTTATATTTGATTGAAGCTAATCCTGCAGTAATATTAATTATGACTTTGGGAATAAAATGTGGACTTAATTTACGGACTCCCCCGTTTGTGAAAGCCGTCGAAGAATCCAAAATATCCGGAATCGCGGACATGGAAGAACCAACGGAAATACCTTATTTATTTATCATAAAAATTTAAACCAGTATAGCACATTTCCTCCTCTGTATTTGGATACCAATTGGCGTCTTCAAGTGCTTCTTGAATAGCCTTCAAGCCGAATAAAGTAGCATCGCTGTAATTACGAGTTTCTGATATACTCCCAACTAGAGTGCTTTGAAACTCAAATTCTTTTTCACCACGAGGAACAAAACCTGCCACACGACATGGGAGATTATCATAAGCTAAGATTAGAGTGATAAATAAACAAGATGAAGTGAGTTGCTTAATTCCGCATTCACCGGCCAGGGCTTTTGCCCAGACTGTTTTCATATTATGTCCAAGACAGGAAACTATTCCAAGTCCGGTAACAACAACTCTTCTACGGTTTGGAATGAAGTGATTCATTAACCTAATCTACAAATATAACAAACTAATTTTTATAATTAAAAAAAATTTAATTTATAGAATTAATGGAAAATTAAACGTTTTTTAATCAAAACATTTATGTTGCCAAATAATCATACTCAGTACATTTAGTTTTCTTACTTTAAAGAGCCACAAGAGAATTTCTTTCAAATTATTTTGTCACCAAAGAGCATAGCGATGAAGTTTTATTTTTGAATTATTCTAAAATCTTAGATCACGGAGTTCATCCGAAACCGGTGCCGTCTGTTAATCATAGGAGTAGGAGGTCTTGGTTGCGAGATTCTTAAAAATTTGGTTTACCTAATTTAAATTTAATTCGAAGGTAATGTCTGGTTTCAGAAAAATCGAAATCGTGGATATGGACGTCGTGCAGCTATCCAATTTGAACAGACAATTTTTATTCAGGTTATTGCTTACAGTCGGATATTCTTGAAGGGAGAGTGATATAGGAAAACCAAAGGTTGAAGTTGCTGCAGCTGCTATTTCCAAGCGAGTTCCTCAAGTAGATATAAAACCGCATTTTAACAAAATCAGTGACTTTGATGCTGATTTCTATTTGAGTTTGTACGGGATCTTATTTTTAGAATTTCACGTTATCGTCTCTGGGCTTGATTCCGTCTCTTCTCGACTTTGGATTAACCAAGTTTTAACTAATATTGCGGAGAACGGTCGAAATACTGTCCTTGTTGATGGTGGTATCAATGGTCTCCGGGGATCTATTAACGTTATCCGTCCAGGAAAAAGTGCTTGCTTTAATTGTCTCTCTAATTTGTTTCCGGCGCCAGTCGTTTATATTTTTTATTTATTTTAGGTGAGTTATCCACTCTGTACAATCTCTGTTATGCCACGTTTACCAGAACATTGTGTGGAGTATGTAGCCATTATTCTGTGGCAACGATTGAAACCGTTTAACTATTATTATTATTTTTAGTTTTTCTGAAGAAGAGGTCGATTCGGATAGGGAAGATCATTTGACGTGGGTTTATGAACAGTCTGTTTTGCGTGCTAAAAGTTATGGAATAGAAGGAGTCACACTATCTCTCACTTTAGGTCATTTTTACACATTATTTCAGGGGTATTAAAAAATGTGTTTCCTTCATTAGCGGCCACTAATTCTTCGATTGCTAGTATTTTTTTATTGATAATATAGGTCTGTGCGTTTTTGAAACTCTCAGGCTGATTAGCGGATTTTCTGATATAGAACATAATCATATATTTGTTCAGCAAGTTGAAGGATTTTCACTTCTTTGTAATAATATAATTAGAGATGTTTGGCTTATTTTTTTTATTTTAGAGCAATTGTACGACATGTTCTTCTCTATATTTTGAATAAATATAGTTTTTTTATTTCAGCTAATAAAACAAGTACTGAATAAATAATAACTATGACTTTCTTTAATAAAATTTATTTTTTAATTCACCCCTTTGCAAATACAGTCGGACCTCGGTTTGAGCCACTTGGTGGCTCATAAACCGAGGTTGTATCATAAACCGAGGTTCGCTAATAATCCTAATTAACAGTACTTTAAGTAAAAAATAGTTCACAAGAAACAGATAGAAACAGTTCATAAGTTATACTTTTTTGAAATAATGCGTAATCTTTTTTCCAAAACGATTGTTATCCTGTAAATTAATCATTATTTTTTTCCTTAGGACGTAGAAATCATTTAATAATTCTGGAGAAAGTTTGCATATATTTTCCTCCATATTATTTAAATTACTGTAATTTGTCTTCAGTGCTTTAATTATGCCCATATCAAATGGCTGAACTAACGATGTAGTGTTTTCAGGTAAATATAAAAATTCAATGTTTGAATAATCGGATAGTCTATGAGAACTAGCATTATCCAACAACATTAATATTTTTCGGTTTTCAGAAAGCATTCTGGTATTTAATTAAAAAACCCAGCTTTTAAAAATTTCAGTTGTCATCCACGAATTTTTAGAAGAAGAGTACATGACGTTAAAAACATCAGGATTGAATTGTTTTAAGCACCGAGGGTTTCGATATTTGCCGATAATTAAAGGCTCCAGTTTCTCTCCAAGATAACTGCAGCATAGAAGCAGGCTAACCCTTTCCTTGTGCTGCTTAAAACAAAACGAATTTTCACCACATTGTACAAATGACTTAGTTGGTGTATTTTTGAAATAAAGTGCAGTTTCCTCGCAATTAAATACATTTTCTTTACCATAATAAACAACTTTTGTATCTAATTCTTGGAAAAAATGAGGGAGCATGGATGTATCTGCGGAACCCTTTTCACCACACAATGTTTTGTATTGTAAATTATGTCGTTTCTTGAATCTTTGAAGCCAACCATTTGAAAATATTCAATGATTCAATGATAATTTTGAAGCGACCATCGACCCAATTTTCTTAATAATCGGTCCAGATAAGGGAGCTTTTTCAAGTCGCAATTTGTGAAAAATTTCGAAAACTTTAAGATCGAGATTTTTAAGTTTTTCAGAATCACTAGTTTGCTCGGATAAATCAGAATAAATAGTTCCATTATCAAGAAATGGGAAATCTTTTTTTATACGTGAAATTGTAGCCCTGCTAACTTTGAAAATTTCCGCAATTCTGCGCTCTGAAAGCTGGTTCCGTTTAATATATTGGGCTATTTCGAGTTTTTTTCGTGATCAATTTTCATTTTAGGCATCTAGAAAACATAGAACAGTGGAAAATACTTCAACAAAGATAACAACGTGACAAGGAAAAAATTCTTTAATTCGCCCAGCCTTCTTGCAGTTGGTTCGTATTCTTGATAAAACTGTCGGCGACTAGGAATCGGTCATGCTCTGGAATTCTAATTAGGACCAGGCGGCGGTATTTGGGAAGATATGTCAAAATTTCATTAGGGCTCCGATTAAATTTCCTTGGAGTAAGTATTGTTAAATAAGGAATAGGTGAAGTAGTAGTTTTAAAAACTCTTTCCAACGTTCATGAAACAAGCACAAAGCCTGTTCGGAAAGACCCTGCAACAAACCTGACTCATTTTAATACATTTAAGGTAAAAGTAGTTAAAGCAAGAATCATACAGAATACAAAATTTCCTACTGTTCAAGGATTGGCAGGTGACACATTCCATAACTAAACGTTGGAAATAATTTTGTGGACCTTGGTTTTTTCTTCCATATTTGGCGAAATTAACAATTCTTCACCTGTTTAAAACTACAAAACAGTTGAGTACTTTTTTTTTCTCTAGAAATATTTAATTAAAATGGGGAATAAGTTATACACGAATTAATAAAGAGCCTGGAGGTCAGCTCAAAGTCGCCGCACTGCGTATCGAGTGGCAGTTTCCGCGGAGCACTGCGACCGAGATTCCCTGGAAGAGCCAGCTCGTCTCCCTCCGGTCGTTGGTCTTCTTGGCGATTCTCCTGGCAATGTCGGCAAGAATGCGAGTCGCAGACCTGCCGACAATTCCAGATGTTTCGAAGGCGAGGGGGACAAACTCGTAAGAGTCCGAAATATTTCCATACTTCGACCTCTTAGCCTCCTCAGCCTGAGCACTGGCGGAACCCGGGTTAGTGATGGACTTGAGTAACACCGACGCGGAGAACGAGTCAACACAAGTTGCGTCCCAAATCAGGGACTTGCCTTCCCTGAAAGGGAAGGTAGTCATCCCGTCAGGACGCTTTCCATCACTCCGGCAGAGACCGACTGGCTCTAGAGTGGAGGGGAAACCTGCCGACTCTAGTTGAGTACTGGATTATAGACCAATTATTATGTTTTTAGTCCGTCAATTGTTCTTTTCATACATTCCGACTTTATTTTGTTGATAATAAATACAATATATATAATTTAATCTTTTTATAATTTAAATAAATACTAAAACATGAAATATTGTGATGATTTATTTGTTAAAACAAATTCGATTTTTGTGCAATAAATCAGCAACAAAATATACAAATAACAACTATATCCCTGAAAATAAAACAATTTTTTCTGTGTCAAATTGGTTTTCTACCGAAACATCCACAGTAAATACGAATGTATGCCAAACAAAAAAAATACCGACAAATGATTTTTCTTATGACACAAAACATTTAGAAATCAATGAACCACAAAATACAAGATTTTTGTCTTTTTTTAAACACAATCGGTTTTTAAACGTCGATTTGACAATGCTGTCACCTGCATGTTGCGGACCAGCATTTCCTATTCCAGGATTTTCTCCTATTCCAAAGCCAGGACCAACCCCATCTCGTTACAAAATGGAATTTAAACTTTTCGAAAGTAAGACTATGAACCAAGAAATTAATAATTTCAACAATATTTTTGATTACATCTCATCATTTACTTCATTGCCCAACAAATATCAAATTGTGGATATTATTCATAGATTCAATCATAGCAACATTTATGAAGAAAAGAAATTAGGCGATAAAGTATTTAAACTGTTAATGTCCGATGGCGGTTATTTGTTCTGCCAGGGGATGGCACTTACTGCACATTTGTTTTCTGTTTCTGAGGTAGCTGAACATTTATTTAATTTAAAGATTTGTCAAACTCTGGATTTTTTGGATTCTATTGGGTTCACAAGTGAGAATATAATGTGTCACCATCTCCTTACCTTACTCTATAACGAAGGCTATAAACGTCTTCCTTTGACAGAAGCTGCTATTTTTTTAGAAGTTTTGGTTTCCCTGCACCAATTTCAGCCAACAATACTTACTGAAAACATTTACCTAAGTTTGAGGGAGTTTTTTAGAAATACTGTTGATATGTAATTAATTTATTTTAGAGTCTGAAATACGTCGACGATGAATCATTGACGAATATTTTATCGTTTATGTGCCTTCCACCAATTGACGCCCAGTTTAGAAATCAAATTATCGAAAATCGTGAAATTGAAGATACTGTTTTCATAAAATATTTTGAAATTCATAACTTTTTTTACTCTGATTTTGACAAATCTTAATTTAAGTATTATTTTGAATTTTTGAGTTTTTAAATTGCTTTCTCTCGGAGGATATCCGCAGAAGTAGAAACACTTCACGTCTTTCTAGCTCATAGAATTTTACACACTCTTGACAAAGCTGAGAATCAACGTGGCCATGATAAAAAAATCAAACTATCTGCTAACAATCATACGCTCTCATTCCCGCAAAGCGAGAGGAGGCGGCGGTCTGTTCGCTTTAATCAGAAACAATTTGAAATACACACATGTTCCTGCAGAAGTGAGAAATTTTATCGAACTGATGAGGTATCCGAGATAATCGGGATCTCGCTTGGCACAACGAAGGGACGATTATGGCTGGTTAATATGTAAATTCTACTCCCGATTCTTGTCCGAGGAGCTATAGCCTCCCAGCTCTCTTTATACTGGCACGCATCGATGGGGTCGTCTTTTGCGGAGACCTGAATACGAAATACCCCCTCTGGTTGTCAACTCAGTCGGCGGATACGAGAGGAAAACTTTTATTTTTTCAATTGGACTCATTAACAATTTTGAACGATCTATCGAGGAACACAAGGACTCCACTCAGACTTACTGATATGCCTACGTCACCCGATGTAACTCTATGCTTTTCATCCCTCGCTTCGACTACGGACTGGTCAGTCCTCTATGAAACGAGTAGCGACCACAACCCGATCGCGCTGAAGATCAAAAGGGAAGTTGTCACCAGGAAAGTCCCTGTCCCATATAATTATAATGCGGCGAACTGGCCATGGTTCCAGGAGATCTTAAATTCGAAACTTAAGAATTGCAATCTGTACAACTTTAGCTCTTTCGTCAAAGCCATCGGTTTCTTCACGAAAATTATTCTGGAAGTAAAAGTAATGGCTATACTCGAACGCCAACCTTATGCTGCTAGTAGCTGAAGGAGATCTGGCTAAGGAAAGAAATCGCCCCAAGAAATCCAACGGAATGACTCCCGATATAATGATCCGTATCAGATCATTGAACACCGAATTGAAGACTAGTGAACACTTGTTTGAAATGTGAACCGAAATCGTTCAACGGGAGAAGTATGGAAAGCCATTCGGAACGTAGCCAAGGGGACACAACTGAAACTGTTGAAGAGTATGATCAAAAAGGTGTCAACAACCTCATCAAATTCTACGCGAAAATAGCACACAAGGAGCACATGAAATTGGATTCACTTCCCTCAACGAAAGCCTTAAGAAACGGTCGGCACGACTCCTTTTCTCGGTACAAGAGGTGGTGGACATCTTGCACTCCATAAAAACGTCTACTCTCACGGCCTGGACAAAATCTCGGTCTTTCTATTACAAAATATTGGTGTTGAAGGAGTCACGTTTCTAACGGCTATCTTAACCTATTCGATCAACCATAATGAGATTCTGTCATTATTGAAACAAACACTAATAAGACCGATACTGAAACCTGGAAGACCAAGAGATGACCTGGCATCTTTCACGCCGGTTTCCCTGTTATGCTCTATGTCAAAAATCCCGGAAAGGATGGTTCTTGGAAGAATAGGATAATTTTTCCCCGAATGACCTTTTCAACATGGGTTCAAGAAGGCGAAGTCCGCCTCTTCATTCTTACAGTCATTGACGGAATTCATTTGTACCGACATTTTTCCAAGATTTTGCAATATTTTAGCAAATTCATTATTTCATCTATCACAAATAGTTTGCCGACGCCTGTTGATGAAAAACAGCCTTACAACATGATATTTTCTCTTCAGTGCTTTATGGTAGGTATGGTGCATTTTGGCTATACGCATAATTGAATTTACGCCAATTTGATAGCATGTGGTTCATTCCGATAAGTTTTATTTTTGCTTCGTCTGACCATAAAATATTGTTTATGAATTCATTTTCTTTATTTAAAAAATGAACTTGGTCGATTAATAACAGTTCCATGTCGTTTCCATCGGGTAATAATATTCTAAACCAGTGGTTCTCAACCCTTTTGTGTGAATAAAAAAAGTTTTTTGTCGAAAAAAGTATTACTTTTCTTAAAACAATGTTGAATAGCAAGGTTTTGAGCAGTTCCTCATCATGGGGACCGCTGCTATCTTGGACCTACAGAAGAAGAATCTAGAAGACTCGACTAAAGGCGTACAGATTAACCGAACGTTGGTTTTAAGATAACAAATGTTTCAGACTGGCTTCGCTGAAGGATCTGATTAAGCAGAACTCCAGATTGCAGGCCAATGTCGCAGCATTACAGTGTCTTCCTTTCGAGAAAACACCTTTAGGTCGTCCATGAATAGAAATGGTTCGTTGAGTATACATTAGCGTCTTTGCCTGACTTGTCCACAAGCACATTATGAAATTTTTCATTTACTATTCTATTTAGGACAATTACAAAAATTTAGGGCGATAAAGAATCACACTGGAAGATCACTCTTTCATTCTCATAGGTTGAATTTCAGCTTGATCTTCGATTTTGTGACAAATCTCTTTATAAAATCTACAATCAACGAAACCGGAATTATCGAGGACTTGGTATAGAAATTTGTGATACCCAGAGTCAAAGATTTTTGTACATTTACCCACGCAGAAGGCAGGTTATTCCGATTTTGTTGATGAAAACATTGGTTGAGCAGTTCCTGCTATTTGGTTCCTTGGCACATTCTTCTCGTTTCCAATTAATTATTGTTGATCAAATAGTATGCTTCAATGCCCAGTATAGAGGATTTCAACAATTCAATGAGATTAGCTGGTCGATTTGCTTCATAAAAGATGTCGAAATTGAGATTTATTAATAAAAAGAAACTAATTAACTAATTAATTGCCTATCTAAATCCAGAGCCTTCGTGATGAACAGCGAATGGCAGTCCACGCACCTTCTTCCATTTTTCCTCCTCTTTTCTGGCAATGTAGACCTCTGAAAAAGTGCAGTTCAGCGCCTCTCGCTGACTAAATGTTAGGATAGGACTGGATCGGCAAGCGATCTAGGTACTTGATGCCAACTTCCACAAAAACGATATCCCTGGTAACCTTATCGTACACCACAATATTGGGTTTGTTGTTCTGGACAACAATTGAGGTGGTATCCACTTTAATCCACACCTCGAGTTCTCACAGACTGATTGAACTTGATGGGTTCGCAACTTTCCAGACCGCCTCAAGCCATACTTATTGCAGACAAAAGATGGAGAGACCTCACCACCTTGTTAAGCCTCCATGTGTAATCATCGTACAGCATACTCCCGCATTTTGTGGCTAAATAGTTAACGGTCAAAAATTATCAAAAAAGTTATTATAAAACATGTCAAATCAAAAAATGATAGGTGTTCCATGACTTATTTGCCTACTGTAGACATTACAACACATGCGATATAGGCGGGATTAAGCTAGAAAGAGATCATAGGCAACATCATGTGTCCATTGTTTGTTATCTGTTTAGAACATTTGAATAATGTCCTCACTTCTCACTTTGAACAGTTGTCAATAAACCAAGACGGATGACGTTTTAGAAATCAACTATTTCATGTCAACTATTTTCTCAATTTTTAGAGAGATTTAACTACATCAAGTCTGAGACTGAGATCCTTATGTGTGGTGAACTAGTGAGTCTTGAAGGAAAAAAATAGTGACTAGTTATTCAAGTCTTTAAAAAAATAACAATTTATGAAGGCTACTTATTTTAAAACTTTTTTTGAAATTTAGTTTAATTCATTTTATAATCAATCTTAAATTTATTATTCATATTCAATTTAATAAATTATTATAAAAATCACCCTTTATAATCATGTTGTCTACCCAATCTCAAATGGACTATTCATTTCTCAACAGTACATTCTCTGACAAAAAAGAACCAAGCCAATTCAAAATTTCTCGTCGTCTTGACATCCCTGTGGATTTTAAAAGATTATTAAAGCAATGTTGCTTTTACTAACATAATTTTAATCTTTATAGCCACAGCTGAAAGTACTTCGTTTCGTATATTCGATTGCGGGTGGACTGTTGCTTCATTGGATTCAAAATCATTTCTGATATGGAATACCATATCCGATGTAGACAATTAATTAAATTTCAAGAGGTTTCATAATTCCCGACATCAATTGAATCTTCCCTCGAAAATGTGCTCAAACGTCGATTTACTTTCGATTTCGTCTCATATTTGCGGTCAAGACAATATTTTTCGCTGTGTTTGCATCGGTTCCGATGGAAAAGTGTTTGTCTGGCACTCGGCCGACGATATTCACGACTTTCAGGATTTTGTTAGTATAAAAGCTGAAAATGATTGGCCACTTACTTGCCTTACACTGCTAAACGAGCAGTCATATATTGCCATGTCGTGTCCGAATAACTATGTAATCTTCCAAGTTACACAGACCAAGGTTTTTATGTTTTAATTAATTGAAATTCTGTTTTCAGTTAAATTTCTGAATTATAGATTATTGTTCTTCGAGGCATTCGGAGAAAGAGTCTAATCGGAGATCTTGGTTCCAGAGTTGGTTCGTTTATTTTCGGTAACGACAGCTTAAATGATAGTATGTCAAGTAATTCCAATGTATCATTATACTTGTATTTCAATAGACTATTATTTTGTCCAATGTTTTCCAAAATTTGACCGAGAATCCAACTTTCTACTGTTCTTCCCAACGATCTCTAAGTCTCTACGAGTTCTTACAAAATGTGGGTTTGAAGGTTGTTAATTGTTGATAACTGTAGGTTTTGTGTTCAATAAAAATTGAAAAAGAAAGCACACTTTTATGTCCTCCGCTCTTTTCCTTTTCAGAAAATGGGAATGATCATTCAGTTTTACAGAGATTTCAAATACTTTCAATGTCATACATATGGTATTTTTGTGAGATTTATGTAATGTAGTAATCGATTATTTATTCTTTTTAATATTCCTCCACAACCATTTACAAATCACAAATATTTTCTAATTTTGGGTTTTTAATATATATTATTTGAGGTATCGTCCAATGGCCTTCCGACCCTATCAGAATTACGGAAATTTTATGGCAGCGTTCATTTAATTTGGTTTATTTGTCTTTGCTTTAATATATTTTAAGTTACCCTACGCTGTTAGTTTGCACGTTCCTTCATTTCAGCAAGAAGAATTATTCATTAGATTAGATGATACTGTTATCTCTGTTTCTGGTGAATTATATTTTTTTGTATTATAGCTTTTGGCTGTTTGGAAGTAAAAATTGGAAAATCCCCAAGAATTTTAGGATTGGGTTGTTACCGTTCTGACTCCGAGGTTGTTGGTTTATTGGTTCTGGCTGAACGAGGAACATATCACATCTACAGGAATCCATTAAAGTTACATATTTATTTAATCATTTAACTAGTCTTCTCAATAATTCAATCTTTGAAGGAATTGGAGTTTATCAATTAAAATTATTTTTTAGAATAAACAAACTGAACCCGAATCCAAACTGATGAATTGTTACTTTGAAATGTGCAAAGGAAATATTGTTGGTTTTATTGATCATTTCCATAGAGGAAGTCTGAGGATTATATCAGAGAGTTTTTGAGCGCCACAGAGGCGAATGAGATTATTTCAGATATTATCGAGTGTTCAAGATGTATTGTCGTCGACAGAATGACTCATTTATCAAATGAGAGTCAATGTTATCATTTTTAATGCTTAATTATACAGGTGTTCTTATTGATATTACTTGTGATGATATCATTCTTCCAAGAGTTGAAAATCATCGACATTTCCTTCAATTTCTTGCCTCTTCTCCTCTTTTAAATACTGTATGATTTGTTAGGTAATTATTCTTTATAGTTAACCAAGAATTGCTCAGTGGAGGCACTTTCTTTTTGTTTTGAGCATTTGATTTGTCATAGCGAACTTGTTCAATGCCACTATGCATGTTCTCGCTTGTCGGTTTCTTATAGTGATGACATTCAATCTGATTCTTTCAATGAAGAGGTTTATTTTCCTTTTATAAAATAGATAACGTCACTTTTCTTAGAGCTAAAGAACTTAATCCTTAAAATAAATCTCAATGTGACAAGATTGGAAACTATTAGGGGAAGCATTATTAATCGACTTGACTATGTGTGTGCTTTACTTACTGTTTGATCTATTTTTCATGACAATATAGACTATTTACGAAAGTGCTACTTTGGCTACTAAACAGACTATGGATATTCTGAATTACCATCCTAAGAATGGGAAAACAAACTCGTGGCTTCCTTATCCAGATTTACTTGATATTATTAAACGAATTGTTAATTATTTTATTTATTTAAGGGCGAATTGTTCAAATCGACGCACAGCTCTCGTAAATTTGAGTTTCTGACATTGTCGAAAGCTCATATGGACTATGCTGTATTGTTGAGTAATAAGAATGAATGTGAATTCGATTCTTTTCGGTCATATCTCTCTTCTATGATTGGTATTCTTCGAGATATTCTATTTCTAGTGGATTTGGTCGGCGTTGAAGAGGGATTACTGTTTGCAGAGGAATATGAAGATTTCGAATCAGTCCTTGATATATGTGAGAAAGAAGAATACGATGAAAGACTTATTTCTAATATTAAACGCTTTTCGAACAAATTTGATGAGCTTGCATTCGATCGATTAATGAAAAAAGGTATCAGTTTTTCATATTTTTATATAAGGTCGAGAAAAATTTTGTTTATATTCTGGAACATTTTCTGACGAAAGATTGGAATATTTTGTTCGAGAAGACGGGCAGCATTCACTTCACTCATGGGCGTATTATCTCCACGTCGGGCAGTATTCAAAAGTTTTAATTCTTTAAAAGTTATAATTTTTAGGCTGTAGAGCGTCTTAATATATCGGTTAAGAAAACAACGTCCTTGCTTCTTAGACGACGGTTATGTTCCATTGGAAAGTTAATATGTCGTGGGTATCCTTCTGTCGACGTTGCATATTCAGGCATTGTATTTGTTGTATTCCCAATAGATGAGATTGAAAAAGAATTACTGTTGATTGCACATAACGACGTGTTTGCCAAGTCATTTGTACGTTTGTAATATTTAAATTTAGTTTCAGCAAAGCAATGATATTTGCTTGTCTGCATCTGATTTGATAAATGTTTATTTTTTATTTAAATTATCTAGCGCTATTTGAATCATTCTGACCTAAGAAATGAACAATTTATTTTTGCTTGTGAGTTGTTGTCTTTGATTGATCAGGTGTTTTGTTCACTACTATTTTAGACTTCTGATAGAAGATATTTACTTTTAAAACTTTTTATTAAAGCAATACAGGAAGACAGGTTAATTTTTTTACCATTTCAGGTGGATGGATTTGCCTGAGTATAACTTTACCGAATATTGTCTTCGTACTAATTTTGCTACTGTAATGAGAACAGTAGTGGATAGTGGTTGTTTTTTAAATGATATCAGTCTTTCAGGGGTTGTTATCAGTCCTTAGACATCTGGCGAAGTGTCACATAGACAAAGGACTATTCCTATGGCTAAAAGACTTCCTCCGCGACAGGCGCTCTGTGATAAGCTTTCTGAACTATGACTCGGATGAACTGAAACTTAAAAGAGGCGTCCCTCAAGGATCAGTCCTCAGTCCTCTATTATTCAACATTGTGATGAGCAATCTGCCGTCTCCTGTCAACCACGGACGGAAATTTTGATATACGGCCGATGATGTTGTAATCCTTGACATTTCATCGAAACCTGCCTTATCCGAACAAAGGATTATATCATATATGAATACATGGAGCAATGGTGCGATGAAATATGTTCATTATTGCGCGTGAGAAGTCCGCATTACTGAGAATCACAGAAGCAGAAATTTAATAAATTTACCGTGCCTGATCAAGAACATACCTCGACAAAACTCAATTAAATATCTTGGCTTGTTCATCGATGAAAAGGGAAACTATCTCGAAAACGCAAAATTAAGTAAAAGGAAAGCAACTAATGCTCTGTTCTGCCTGAGGAAGTTAAATTTGGAGCCTGATACTTTCCTCTACGTTTTCAATACGTTGATCCTACCGGGACTACTATACGGAAAAGAGGGATGGTACTTCTCTAAAAAGAAGGACACCATCTTAACTAAATTTGAAAAGTCTCGCAGGCTCGCTTGAAGCTTGCTTACCACCAAAAAGTTGAAGATCCAATCCCCCTGTGGCTTGAAAGTAAATCCTCCATGGTCGGTGAAACTGTCGAAAAAGCTATAAGTGGTTATAAATCCAACTCAATTGTCACTGGACGTACCTGCAGAGGTAAAAAGAAAAAAAAAAAAAAAAAAAAAAAAAAAATTTACTTGAGGGGGTCTCTTTTTTTTCTGGGAAGAAGTCGATAGGGTAGTCCTATTGTTTCATTATACAACTCCCCCCTAACCTTTAACCCTTCTCTGTTTCCAATAAAACTTCCTATCCTATTCCAGGGGTTGTTGTAGAGGATATTCCGTCACTTAATGAATTGTTGGCACAAGCTCATTTAGTCGAGTATAAAAATCATCCAAAATTTTGTTCTGCGCTGGAGATTGTCTATCGTTCATTTTTCTAAGTTTTGTTCTGTTCATGTTAATTTAATACTTTGTTATTAGTTTAATTTCTATAAGACTTTGTATTGTTTCGACTGCCATGGGTTTTAGGGAATTAATTTTTGGTTGGTTGACAAAGGTCATGAGTAGGGCCAACATTTTTTTAACCTTAAAAATTGAAAAATTTAACCTTAAAAAGTTAACTTTATTAACCTATAAACCAAAATTTTTAACCTTAAAATTAAAAAAATTTAACTTTATTTATTCTCAGGTTAAACCTGTAAAGTATAAATAAGAAACAATAAAATACTTTAAAGACTATTTATTGAAAATGGACATAACATAGTTTTCCAAATTTTGTGTAGCAAAGTTTCTGTTTGACCTCATAAAACTCCTAAATTGCAAAAGCATCGTTCGATAGAAGCCGAGGATGGTTGACAGTTTTTAAGTAACGAATAATCTTCCGGAGAGATATTTTTATTATCCATATTAATAATTTTAGTCATATCGCTCTCTAAAATTCTCTTCTCTAAATATTTTTTGATCCCTGCTTCATCCTTCCCGAAGTCAAGTGTACTTAACGTCGAATATGCAAATTCTATTGTACATTCGTTACTTTCAAGTTGTAATATTTTCTCTATGAGATTAATTACTATATGAAAAACCTGGAATATGTGAATAGTTATGCGAAATTGCACATAAGCTTTTTACTAGTTTTTCACTTATCAATGCATTTTTGTGGCAGTCACTAGTATTCCTTCGTCCTCAATCAAATCAAAAATGTTAATCACTGAGATTAAATTTCTTGAATAAAAAGATGCAGCCTTTAACCAGGTGCCTCATCTCGTCAACACAACTTTCGGAGGAATTCCAATTTCGTAAAACAACAATTTTCGCTTGTGGTTCTTCCTGACAGAAGCTTGCACGCTAGCTATCACACCATCAACTTCTGGATAATATTTTCTGACCTCCATTGAACAATTATGCAAAATATGGGTGACGCAATTAACATGAAAAAGATTGGGATATAAATTTTTTAAAATTTTCCCGGCTAAATCATCAATTAATTAAAACAATACCGGATGTCATATACCGTGAAGCATCGGAAATGAGAAGTTTCATCGGTTATTGTAAAAATTTTTTGTTCTCTAGAAAATAAACTTTGATGGAATACTTGAATTTGTCCCTAAAAGATCCTATGTATTCATTTGCAATATATTTTGCACAATTCCTTGCTTGTGATTGCAAAGGAAGGGAAATTTTGTTGCTTTCGAAGAGATCAACAAATAAAGGCATTGATAATTTATTTAGCGGAATGTCACATTTCAGAAAAGCCTTAGTCACCCTCAAATTCCAGTTTCCAATTTCAGATTCATCTAATTTTTGTTGGCTAAATGTAGTCAAACGATCTATATATTATCGAAAAATCCTTACCAACGAAAGTCTTATGCTTCTTTGATATCCTGTGGAGGTTAACAAAATGCTTTTTCGAGCACTTTACTGTCGTTAAGCATAGTTTACAAAACAATTCATCTTTGTTATTTAACTGAAATTCCTTTGGGAATTCGTTAACAATTAATTTTGCTTTAGTTAGACAAGACTTAGAAGTACGCGGCATACAAGAAAAACTTGTAATTTACACGCTGTTTAATATTTATTTAATCGTATGATAATAATTTGTTGAAATAATTAAATAAAATAAAGTTAAAAAAAATTTAACTTTACGATTTATTTTTTTAACTTTTTAACTTTATAATTTTTTAAAATATAAAGATAAAACGTTTAAAAATAATATAAAAACAGTTTTTATTTAATTTTTATTTAAAATATTAAAATTTAACTTTATTAACTTTATCACCCCTAGTCATGAGGAATTTCTACCACAGGTAACCAGATAAAGATCTATAATCAAATTGATTAATCATTTTCTGAACAACAGAAACATTTAATTCGTGACGCAATTTCCGATCTTTTAAATACAAATACAGTCCGACCCCAAAATGGGGCAGACCCCAGGGGTGGGGCACCCTCGGATTTTGGGGCACCCCCGCAATTTGGGGCACTTTATTCCAAAAGTACATTTTGGCAGAAAAAAAATAAAAATCGATAAAAAATTATGGAATTTTTGGGGCACCATAAAATCATTTATAAGGAATTAAAAATAAAATAAAATTATAATAAATTAATTATTTTGTTTTATTTTCAATTTATATTTTTATTGTTGTGGTTATGGATTACGAAACTAAATTGAAGATTGCTAAAGAAATTTTGAAGAAAAATTTATCTGAGAGGCAACTAATGAAAAAGTACAACACAAGTAAAGGAACAATATCAAGAATAAAACGAAATATTGTACCTTTCTTGCAACACGGCAATACTATTTCTGAGGAATATGACACATTTAAAGCCGATAAAGATAAATTTGATGATCAAGTCTTTGAAATACTTCAAAGACTACGCGTAGATAAAATTCCGATTTCAGGCCCTATTTTGAAAAAAATTGCCTTAGTTACAGCTTCAAAAATTGGATTTACTTCTTTTAAAGCTTCCAATGGGTGGCTTGATAGATTTAAATTGCGGCATGAACTTCAATTCAAGTCAATATGTGGTGAAAAAGCTTCTAATGTTGCACCAAGTATGCTCCGAGATTTTTTTGATTTTCGGCTGAAATTGACGAACAATATCAGACAAAACTCTACAAATAAAAAGAAAATAACTGAATATTTTAGTAAAAATGTTTTTTGATGTTTATTAATGGTTTAATTTTTAAAAAAATAACAAACCCCTGTTTTTGGGGCACCCCCGCATTTTGGGGCACTTGGTGCCCCATTTGGGGGTCGGACTGTAGTTATTTTAGATCAGCGGTTCTCAAATGCGGCCCTCGGGGCCGCATGTGGCCCTCAGGATTTTTTTGTGCGGCCCCTCTAGAGTAACTGACTTTTTTAATTTTTTAATAATGTTTAAATTTAATTATTCATTTTTAAGGTTAAACATATCCATAATTGGTGATTTCATTAATCAATTTGAAGCACGTTTTGGGGTACATTTATATAAGTTTAATTTTTAGAATTTTAAAGAATTCCTTCCTTTAACGAAAATATTCGCAACTCCATTCAGCGTGGAAATTAAGGATGCGCCTGCAAAGTTTCAACTAGAACTCATTAATTTACAACATGATATAGAACTGGCGGCATTGTTCAAAAATGCGTCCATTATTAATTTTTACGAATTAATTCCTCAAGACAAATTCAAAAATATAACACACAATGCATATATGAATCTACATATTTATGCGAATCAATATTTAGTAAAATGGAAAATATAAAAATATATAAAATACTAGCTCGGCAGCTCGCTTCGCTCACCGCGACCTAGCTCCTGCGGAGGGCCTGTTTCATCAAACAACTATAAGTTTATGTAGATGTATAAAACTACCTGGTTTAATGTAACCCTATTCTATCGCCTGTTGATAAACGATGTTTGTCGTCCGTCCTTCCTTGGCATATATGAATAAATTTTCTCTTCTGCCTACCCTCGAGCATCCCACATACAGCTGTCCATGTGAAAAGCACTCACTCTCTAAAAATAACCCAACTACCTTTATGACTGTCCCTGGGCCTTGTTTATTGTCATTGCACACTTTTTTTTCATTTTTGTGGTTTATTTTTTTTTATATTTAATTTTTTCATTTTTCCTTTGTAATTTCCTTTTTTTTCTTTTTTTGTTTTTTACTGGCGGAAATGGGGCAGGGGGAGATGCGGCAGGCAAGAAAGCGACACACAAAAAAGCGACACACAAAAAAGATTTAATTAATTACCTTATTAAGCTGACCGTTTTTTCTTCAGCTTCGTTTTTCCTCCTTCGGTTATCTATTTAAAAAATTATTTTTGAATAATAAAAAAGTTTAGGAAAAGAGGCATACCGAAAATAAATTCTATCTTTACGAAAAACTCAAGTAAATAGTTAATATTTTTACGCAAATTCTTCTGATTGCGCTGTCAATTGGTGGTAAATTGTGTTAATGGTTGTGCTAATGTGGTTTCAACTATCAAAGTGTTTTTCAAAATCTGTTAATTGCACACTCTATTCAAGGTCGTGCGTCAATTGGTGGTAAATTGTGTTAATGATTGTGCTAATGTGGTTTCAACTATCAAAGTGGTTTTTCAAAATCTGTTAATTGCACACTCTATTCAAAGTCGTGCAATCTGTGATTGCACATTCTGTCAAAGTCAAATATGATAATAGCTTTAATTTTGATTCATGGTCGATAATGATATATGCATTTAATTTTAAAGAGAAAAACATAGGATGAATTGAATTTCTTTATCGCGAATAATTGGGAGTTCATCATTGTTAATATTCTCGCTGTCGTTTTCATCAAGGATATTCTTAATACGTGAGATTTTTGCCTTGAAGGTTTTAATGGACCTCATCATGAATGTCGAGGACATTCGAGTTGTTCATTTTAATCAAAATGCAGAAAATAATTTTTTGATTTTTTGGGAAAAAGGTTTTAAGGACTTCATCATGTAAGTCGAGGACATTGTAGTTGTTCATTTTAACCAAAATGCAGAAAATTTTTTTTTAATTTTTTTTGGGGGGGAAGGTTTTAAGGACTTCATCATGTAAGTTGAGGACATTGTAGTTGTTCATTTTAACCAAAATGCAGAAAATTTTTTTTTAATTTTTTTTGGGGGGAAGGTTTTAAGGACTTCATCATGTAAGTCGAGGACATTGTAGTTGTTCATTTTAACCAAAATGCAGAAAATTTTTTTTTAATTTTTTTTGGGGGGGAAGGTTTTAAGGACTTCATCATGTAAGTCGAGGACATTGTAGTTGTTCATTTTAACTAAAATGCAGAAAATTTTTTTTTAATTTTTTTTGGGGGGAAGGTTTTAAGGACTTCATCATGTAAGTCGAGGACATTGTATTTGTTCATTTTAACCAAAATGCAGAAAATTTTTTTTTAATTTTTTTTGGGGGGAAGGTTTTAAGGACTTCATCATGTAAATCGAGGACATTGTAGTTGTTCATTTTAACCAAAATGCAGAAAATTTTTTTTTATTTTTTTTGGGGGGAAGGTTTTAAGGACTTCATCATGTAAGTCGAGGACATTGTAGTTGTTCATTTTAACCAAAATGCAGAAAATTTTTTTTTTAATTTTTTTTGGGGGGAAGGTTTTAAGGACTTCATCATGTAAGTCGAGGACATTGTAGTTGTTCATTTTAACCAAAATGCAGAAAATTTTTTTTTAATTTGTTTGGGGGGGAAGGTTTTAAGGACTTCATCATGTAAGTCGAGGACATTGTAGTTGTTCATTTTAACCAAAATGCAGAAAATTTTTTTTTAATTTTTTTTGGGGGGAAGGTTTTAAGGACCTCATCATGTAAGTCGAGGACATCGTATTGCCAATTTGAAGTTGGTGTGCACACACAGACAGACAGACAGACACACAGACAGACAGACAGACACACACCATACCATTTTATTATTAAGATTTTTTGTGCGGCCCGCGAAGCTAATCTTAATTATCGATTTGGCCCTTGAGCTAAAAAGGTTGAGAACCCCTGTTTTAGATAATCTTTGTGTGTGAGCACCAACTTCAATTTAGTGGATATGGCTTCATGCTCTTTCCTCCAAGAAAAGCACAGGTTGTATAGCTTGCCATTAGGCTATCAACAAGATCATTTTCGAGACCCTCGAAACAGCTGTTCCATCTGGCTTGCTAGCCAAGTAAGTTAATTCCAAAAGCCTTTCTCCTATAGAATTACACTTAAATTAAAAGCTATTAATTGTTTATGAAAAAATTAACACAATTGACTATCAATTGACAACGCAATTAGAAGAATTTTCGTAGAAATATTTATTTAGTTTTTCGTAAAAATACCATTTATTTTCTAGCGTTAATCGCCGTCGGTTCTTTCATTCCTTACTGTGGCGTCCAACAGGATGCTCCTTTGGGCCTTTATTGTTCGTTCGGTGTATCGTTCGACTTTTGCACTTTTCCTTTAGTCAATAAATTCATTGAGTAGTCTGAGTTCAGTGAAAATCTTAATTTTTTCAATTGTTTCACGTGTTAATTCCACTAGAACCATATTGTATAATTGAGAATTTTCAATGAAAAGTTATCTGAAAAAATATTTTTTGGTATTTTAAGCACTGTGACCTCGCAGCCTTGGTGTCTCGACTGTGACAAAAATTACTGCTAGAAAACAAGATGAAAACCAGTCAGCCTTTAAAGAAGATATTTTTCAGGAGCCCACAAAGGATTGAGTTGGGACCTGACAAATGACATAAGCTTTAGTTCGTTAATGTTGTCTAGTTAAAATGAAATTTGTTGGATGAGCCCCTCTGTTTTGTTTTTAAAAATAAATTAAATTATGTTGTTATTATTAACTATAAAAATAATTAAATGACTTGAAAAAAATTTCCATGTAAACGAAAGTGATTTGAAAATGACCGAAATGAGTTACTTTGCAATGAAAAATGCTGCAATCGCTAGAGAAGCTGTAATTATACAATAAATATTTATAAATGATAACCATTTTATTAAACTATTTTAAAAGGATGTTTTGAGAAGCGAAGAACGTACAAAATGTCTTATAATGCTTATATTACAGTATCTAGAAAACGAAGGGTATATTTAAAAAAATATTTATAGATACATTAATTCCTATAATTCGTTCATTGCTGAAACTAATATGACAGACTCACAATTTGAAGTATGCGATAATGTAGACTTGGAGACAGTCTTAATGGAATATCAGTCCTATCATTTTGTTAAATTTTCCAAATATCCAAAAATAATCCGAAAACGATCTCGTATAATTTTATCTGTTTTAAATTCATTGTTTATTAATAATTCTCAGGAGAAAAACAAAATTTTACTTCTTTGAAAACAGAAAAGAATGTTTCAAACAGTAAATCTTCTCCATCAAACGCGTCTTCTAGACAAAAACAAAAACCAATAAAAATAGAAAATCAAAAAACTAACGAGGATCTCAACGTCATAGGTACTAATCCTAAAACATCCTTAAAAGTAACACAATTAATAATTTAAACATAAGAGTGTTATTGACTGTCGTCAAATGATTGACAATGCTAATAAGTTGAACCCAGAAGAAATAAATACTGATCTTCAAAGCGTTAGAAAACTTAAGATGAATAAAAATTTAGAATAAAATTTTAAAGCCTCTCATACATTTTTCAAACGAATGGAGAGAATTATCTGCGATTATAAGTCGGGTAATGTAAAATCGAAATAAATTTAGGATATTTTTGTAGAAAATCCTGACGTCCATTGGAATGACATAATCGGATTGCAGACACCTAAAAGATTAATAAAAGAAGCTGTCGTTTATCCAATAAAGGTTTGCATCATTAGGGTTACTTTGTAGTACCCAGAATTATTTTCTGGAATACTTTCACCCTGGAAGGGACTTCTTTTATATGGACCACCGGGCACAGGCAAAACAATGCTGGCTAAAGCTGTCGCCACAGAATGTGGGACAACATTTTTCAACATTTCAGCCTCCACTTTAGTAAGTAAATGGAGAGGAGATTCAGAAAAACTTGTAAGGGTTGTTGTATTTCTAAAATATAATTTGGATAGGTAATGTTTGAGATGGCAAGATTTTATGCTCCGTCGACTATATTTTTAGACGAAATTGATGCAATACTTGGGCAGAGAGGATCTGTCAATGGATCCGCACCGTAATTCATTCTCTATCTACGAGTAGAGAGCATGAAGCTAGTAGAAGAATGAAAACAGAATTGCTTATGGAAATGGACGGTCTTGCAAGAAGTAATGATTTAGTATTCCTTTTATGTGCTTCGAATCTACCCTGGTTTAATTTATATTAAGTTAAACATACAGGGAACTCGACCACGCAATGTTGCGAAGACTCGATAAACGGATTTTTGTAGATTTGCCAGTTTTTGAAGCTCGGAAAGTCCTTTTCTCTCACTTTCTGCCTTCTCCGAATATTCTAGGCAAAGACGGACTCGATATTAAAACTGAAATAGACTACACATTAGCAGCCTCAGTAAATTATTCGTTATTACTTATGGGTAACGGAGGGGTATTCGGGTTCAGACATTAAACTTGTATGTAGAGAAGCTGCAATGAGGTCAGTTAGAAAAATATTTCGTAAACTAGAAGAAGGAAACTTCCATAGCTGTTTTTTGGCTTTTAATATTTTAGCCGAACTAATTGGCCAACTTGAACCTATCTGGACTGAAGATGTGCTTGCTGCTTTATCGTCAACTAAACCTTCTGCAAAGCAGTTCGCGGGAGAGTATGCGCAGTGGCAGAAAAACTTTGAATCAGTATAGAATTACTAAACTAATGTTAACAACACTCATAAAATTTCTTATTTGTGTCAAATTGTTGAACTTCACTTGAAGAGTCGATTATAGATTTCTCAAATATAAGTGCCTGAGAATTAGAGTAAGCAAAAAAGACGATCAATTTTTCAGGTGCAACCTTCGAGAATACGAAATTGAATTTTAGCAGAATTCTTTGCGTACCCGTCGATGAGAAGGCGACTTCGTGCAGGAAATGGACTCAAGCTTCGGCTCCTTTACAAACTTTAACTTCAAATTGTACTACAGTCTACAGCACAGCTATATTTTTACAAAGGAAGATTGCCGTAATTGATTTAGGCTATGTTTGTCTCAAATCCGTGTGAATTATTATTATAAACTCCAAGCTTGCTTAGCATAGCAAACCCGGCATAAACAGTCATAGCTAACTAATCGAATGAGAAAGCCAAGGAAGGAGGAACTGTCCGTGCCGATCAACATTAGTCTCCAAATCTTCAATACAGCTTTCCGGATCCAAAAAGAGGTGGGGAATATCTGGTTTGCTCAGTTCCCAATTGTCAGCCTCCTATCGTCGCTCACCCCACGTCATTTGTTTCCCGAAGGGTTTTACATATTGAAGATTTTCATTGGTAAGTGATCAAGGGAGGTAGGAGGTCCCCTTTTAGATCCGTTCTATTACTTTCTTAGATGCGCTACAATGCTCAGAATGGCTTGGAGGGAAGTCAAAATAATAAAAAATTACAACTGTTTTAATATGGTTGGATTCCATGAGGAAGTGGGAAAAATATGTTTAGTGACATTGAATGTGACGAAATAACGATGGACGTTGCTAATGAGAATGTATCGGAATCGTGTCCGATGAAGAAATATGTTTAATGTTTCTTGTGAAGGCGATGAGGACGAAAAAGATCCAAACCCGTAAAAACAATCAGTTCGGAAGCTATAGATCCATGCAGATTGATACGCCAGTTTATTACTAACAAATATTTAACTGGCGGCAATTCTCCGGAAAATGTTCACAAGGGAAGGACTTTAGGCCCTCCAAGATGTAAACGGCAGATGCCGCCAATGGCATGACATTAGGGGGATGGAAATCAGGATTTTTAGATTGCTATGCGGCAAGAGTACCAGAGCAGTGTGGAAAACTCCCCAGATCCTAGTATATACCAAGATATTCGATTTATTTAATATTATTACTCAATAACAATTTTAAAAAAACTTTAAATTAAAACAATAAAATTAGTCACATTATAGTGTTCAATGTATTCAGATGCAAATGTCCTTGATGAAACAATCGAGATATGGAAAGTTAGAAAGCTTATTAAAAACCTTGACTGTGCCCGAGGGTTGTTATAAAAATTGATTTCTAAGTAACGGAACAAGCATGATATCGCTGATTGTACCCCCACGTGATCAGATTTCCCGGGTAGCCAAACTCTTATCCACGGAATATGGAACAGCAACAAATATAAAGAGCAGAGTAAATAGACTTTCTGTTCAAAGTGCAATAACCTCAGTCTTATCTCGACTTAAACTGTATAATCGAGGTTGTTGAGTCTATTAAACCTGCTTTCAGTACCACCAAACGGACTAGTATTATACTGTGGCACAGTAATTACTGATGATGGAAAAGAAAAGAAATTAACAATTGATTTTGAGCCATTTCGGCCTGTAAATAGTTCTTTATATCTTTGTGACAATAAATTCCACACAGAAGTGGGCTTATTTTCATAATTTAGGCACTTTCTTCACTCTTAGACAGCGAGCAGAAATTTGGATTTGTAGTAATGGACGGAAATGGCTGTCTATTTGGAACCCTGACTGGAAACACGAAGGAAGTCCTTCACAAATTTCACGTCGATCTCCCTAAAAAACACGGTTTTGATTTGGAATTGACTTTTAAAGGACGTGGAGGGCAGTCACAACGTCGATTTGAAAGACTTCGAATGGAAAAAAGGCATAACTATCTTAGAAAAGTTGCCGAATGTTGCACTGAGTTATTCATAACTAACGATAAACCAAACGTGGCTGGAATTATTCTTGCCGGATCAGCCGATTTTAAGGCAGAATTGAATAAATCTGATTTATTCGATTTGGTATAGCACTCCTGGAATGATTATTGTAGAGACTGGCGGCGATCGTGTTGAAATTGGTGGACATATCTTATGGTGACGAGAGTGGATTCACTCAAGCAATTTCACTTTCGTCCGACTGTCTTAGTAACGTGTCTTTTAATAAGGAAAAAAAAGTCATTGGTTTGTTGGAGTGGTTTTATTTTAGACAAACTGTTTAATGAGATAAATCTTGACACTCGTAAATATGTTTATGGTTTGGCCGACACGTTGCAGGCATTGGATATGAGTGCCATTGAGATTCTTATAGTTTGGGAAAATCTGGATATATATCGCCTCACTCTGGTAAATACTGTTACTGAAGGTCTACTTTGTTTGGTTATCTTTAGAAACTACTCACAGGCATGTAACCAAGGATGAAATGAGTAGATGTGATCGTTATTTCGACCCAGAGGAATTATCTTGTGGAATATATTTTAGACTAATGTCGAATTGACTGTCTCCTCTAATGAGAATTTTTTAGAGTGGCTTACAGAAAAATACACTTCGCTTGGAATAGCTTTGGAATTAGTAAGTGATCGGTCTCCTCAGGGGTCTCAGTTTGTTAAGGGTTTCGGTGGAATTGGAGGTATTAAAATTTAGAGACTACTTTTAGGGATTTTGCGGTACAAAGTTGATTTTAATCCTACGACTCAGGAAATATTAGATGATCAATTGGATGAAGATTATTCGGACAATGGACACGAGAATGATTCTGATGACTTTGAGTCATTTATGTGACAATCGAATATCTATGCTTCGGGTCGGCAGTGGGACGACCTCACCGTTCCACTGCATATCTCTCATTATTAATGGTTTTTGCTAATTTCTTTAACATTTTTCTTATGGTTAAAGTATTTACTAAATGTTGATTTGTTACATTTACCTTTTTTAAATTAGTATCTATTTTTTGTTATTTAACATTAAAATTTCAGATGCGTGAACATGACATACTTACTAGTGAATTTTTTTTATGAAATATTTATTAACATTTATAAAAGTAAAAAGATAGCTAAGCTAATTAATGGCCTCACGAGACACCCGGCCAGCCTCGCGAATGGCGAAGTAGTACAGTGCTGGTAGAAAAAAACCGGTTTTGCAGTTACTAACTTTTTTTGGCGGATAGCATTTATTTTTTTAACTGAATTGAACTCTTTGTAGTTGATTAGATTTATAATTTTTTTTATTTATAAAAAATTCCATTAATCGTTTAAAATTCTGAAGATTTAAATTTTAGAGTGTGAATAAAAAACCGGTTTTCATTATTGAGTGATATTTTAGTAGTTGAATTTTTAGTTTTATAAGCAAATGTTAAATAAAATAATTAAATGGAAGATTTTTGCTCTTTATGAGTTAAATTGGACGATAAAAGATATCGCAGATCATCTAAATACTCCAAAATCGACAATCGGAGATTTTCTTCGAAAATTCAAAAAATATGGAACTATTGATAGGATTCCTGGTTCTGGACGTCCTAAAAAGCTTCAAAAAACAGACGTTGAAATTTTATTGCATCTTGTTGAGTGCGATCCAAAAAAATCTTCTAACACGTTGAGGAATGAAATAAATTATTTAACCGGTAAGAGTGTCTGTAGAAAGAAAATTGGAACTTATTTAAATTCCAATTTTCTCTTCGGAAGAGTATGTCAATGTAAACCGTTGATTTTGAAGAAAAACATAATAAAAAGATATGAATTGTCAAAAATTTTTATTCGGATGAACAATGACGCATGGAAAACTATTATTTTCTCTGATGAAGCATCTTTTAAGATTTTTTATACTAAAAAAGGCAATACAGTTATCGAAAAAAAAGTTCACGTTATGAATTGAGCCATATTACGCCGACAGTAAAATTTGGTGGAGGCAGTGTTATGGTTTGGGGCTGAATCTCCTATCAAGGAGTGGGCAATTTAGTTTTTGTTAATGGAACCCTCAATTCCGCTAAATATATAAATGTAATAACGAATAATTTGTTCGTTTCGGCGCGAAAAATGGGACTAAATCAGTTCACTTTCCAACAAGATTTGGCTCCCTGTCATCAATCTGCATTGACAACCAAGTTTTTTGAAGAAAATAAAGTTCCAATTTTTGATTGGGCTCCGCAATCTCAGGACATGAACCCAATGGAACATGTTTGGGGCATGATGAAGCAGAAGTATTCTTTAGATCCTGCAAAAAATAAACTGGATCTGGAAGTCAAATTAACAAAAATTTGGAACGAATTGCCGTCTGAAAGTATTCAGAAGTTAATTGATAGTATGCCTAACAGGTCATACGAGCTATTTATTAATCGAGGATACCACACAACATATTAACTGTTGATTTTGTTAACTCTTTTTGTTAAAACCGGTTTTTTATTCACAAGCAAAAATTTAAATTTTTAAAATTTCCGCCGATTATTAAAATTTTTTAAAAGTAAAAAAGATTATACATATAATCAACTTCAAACTCTTTATTTCATTTAGAAAATTAATAGCTATCCGCCAAAAAAAGTTAGTAACTGCAAAACCGGTTTTTTTCTACCAGCACTGTATGTTACATGCCCCATGCGTTACCATGCCTGACGCGTTACCATAATATTAAATTTTAAAATTTTAATTAAAGATTGAAATATATTTACCTATTAATTTAAAAAATAATAATATTATGGATTTTTATTTTTCAATGGTTAACCATTATCATTAAAAACAATAAATTAAGCATTCTGTTTAATGTCTCGTTTGTTTGTTAAGAATATTGAGGAATATTATTATATTGTGGATATTTTGAATGGTGTACCCATTCCCGTTAAATCAAAACAACAAAGATATCGACTCAGAAAAAAAGCTGAAAAATTTTGTGTGATTTCTGGAAAGCTGTATCTTTCAAGCAAAGATAAAAGTCCGAAGCTTGTAATTACTTTGGATAATGAAGATGAAATGGCTTTCCATTGTAAGAATATTCACAATATTACTCACTGCGGGCAGAATGCTTTAGAACAGCACTGTCATGACAATTTCTTTACAATTAAAAGAAATGTTGTTAGAAAAGTCGTTTCGGAATGTCAAATTTGTTTGTTGAATAAAAAAATGGGAGTTCATATGTCAAAATATTCATTTTCAGCTGAAGATAAGAATAACTGCGTTAATGTAGAATTTTCGGATGAAGATACCAAAGAAAGAATCAACAAGATGACAAAATAATTAATTTTAAATTTTATTTTACGTTTTAAACTTGAGATCTATAGAACACTAAAATTTCAAAATTTCAAAATTACACAATTTTTGTTAATCCTCATCAACATCAATACCATTGTCATTGTCCAGAATAATAAACCTGATGTTTTTGTGTTGGATAAGACGAAAATAATTCTAAACTTAATTTAGTGTGAAATTAGTAATCAGCGATTAGTGAAACAAGTTCAAATGGAACAAATGCATGAACATGACCTGCTTCCTAGTGAATTATCATTGGTTCAAATGATAAAATGAATATAGTACCTTTCGTGCTATCTTCGAATAGTATGTAAGGAATTTTTACAAGCACTGTCAGAATACTCTCTTACTATATGACAAGAATATATGACTGCGAAATTTGAATTTTCTTTCTACGAATCCGACTGATGTTCCCGATTACGCAATTATAGTTATGAATTGAGATAAGAATTTTAATCACGTTTTATGAATTTAAGAGTAAAATGCTTATATTTTTTAGGTTTATAAAAATCTTTTCAAAGCTTTTTCAATCCCATTTGATGTTGAAACTAAGGCAGTTCTAGGTTGTTATCAAATGGAATTACTTAAAATTCAATGCAACACTACACGTAAATCAAAATATTTTTCTGAATTGGATATTTTGTGCTTCTACAGAAATTTTTTATGTGTCAAAAAATCTCCACAATTAACCTACAATGCTGGAAAAATGGCTTATATATTTGGAAACACATTTTTGTGTGAACAGTTAATATCCTAAATGAATAATGTAAAAAATTGTCTGAGAACGAAGATGACCGATTCACATCTTAACGATATATGACGTTTACCAATTGAACAGATTAATGAGTAAAATAAATTAACTTTTTGTAATCATTTTTAATTATTTAATCTGCAAGCGTTGCCCTGGAACGGTTAGTTCTCGGCAAAACAGATAGTTTGTGCGTTACCGCTCACGATCGCAAATGAAGCGAGATCCTCTGTTTTAGCTAAGAGGAGGAAGGAACTGGAGAGATTGTTGAAAAAAACGTCCAAATTGAACATTCTGTCGGATGTTATAACCTTCAATTTAAAAAGAGGCGTATTACATACTTTAACTAATAAAAGCTAAAGTTGAGTTTATTTATTGGTAAAAATAATATATATTTATAAATTTTCTAAATTAATATTTATATTTAATAAAATTTACTTTATCAGCTTGATGTGGTTGTTTATTTAGCTATATTATTTTATATTTAATTGCGTAAAAAGATTAAATATGTGTAGTTCTACAAAAATTCGTTTGAAAAAAGGAGAAAAGGCGCCAGTTTGTTTATTAGATGGTGCGACGTGGCGTATATTTTATAAAAGTTATGATTAGATATTGCTGAAATTATCGATAGTCGTATAAATAACACTGTCGCAGAATATTATGTTCATTATCAAGACTGTAAATTTAATTATTAATTTGCAGTCAATAAAAGATTGGATGAATGGGTTACGGAAGACAGGATTGACTTTTCTGGAATCAAGAAAAACAACTCGAATGTATTTCTAGTTATATTTCAATCACAGGAAATAAATGGATTAAATCCACAAAACTCTGAAAAAAAATCTGTTGGTTTTTATTTTGATATGATTCAAGGAATCTAACACTCAGAAATACAAAACCGGGAGCATGGCCGTGGCTACAAATTTGGACGACCACACAACGCGGATAAAGAACATATCTCTGATTCAATATGGAAAACATTTTATAGAGCCTTGGTATTTTTCTCCATATCCCGAAGTAGTCATTGGACATGCTCTTTTTTAGATCCTGAAAAATGAGAAATGTTTATTCATTTGTCAATACTGTCTCGGATATGCTAGAAACGATTTTTGTTTTAGTAGGCATCGACAGAAATGTCATGCTTTCCATCCTCCTGGTCGAGAAATTTATAGGAAAGACTGTCTTTCCGTATTCGAAATTGATGGACGGAAGCAGCGAGTTTTTGCTCAGCGTCTCTGTCTTTTGGCCAAACTGTTTCTTGACCACAAAACTCTATTCTACGACACTGAGCCATTTATATTTTATGTTCTATGTGAAATTGAGAGTGACAGCATGAATGGGTACGTTCCTGGAATTCATCAGGTTTTGTCATGTTCTATGATGAAATAGGATGGTCACGAACGATTTCGCGGATTTAAAATGGTCGGCTATTTTTCCAAGGAAAAGCATTCTACGGAAGACTATAACGTAGCTTGTATTCTCACTCTTCCGCCTTTCCAGAGGCTCGGATATGGCCGTTTTTTGATTGAATTTAGCTATATTTTATCCCAACGTGAACACCGAACTGGAACCCCTGAAAAACCTTTGTCGGATTTTGGCTTATTATCTTATCGTTCTTATTGGTCATATGTTATACTCAATTTGTTGGTGGAATATTCCCAAAAGGAGTGCAACGAGCGCTTCATTTCTTTAAAGTGAATTTTCATCAGTTGTTTATGTGTAGTGAAATTTCGGAAATTACTGCCATAAAAAGAGAAGATATTTTGTCCACATTAAGGCATCTGAATGTGCTGTTTTATTATCGCACTCAGCACATATTCAAATTGACTAAATCTGCTTTTGAAATATATAATAAATTAAAGTCAAAAATACGTCTCACCGTGGATGATGCATATTTGAATTGGAATCCAAAAGATTTGGGTAAAATGAATAAGTGGTAGCCACCTTTTCTATCTAATTTTATATATATTTTTTAATCTTATTGCTTAACATTTTATTCTAAGTAGATTACGAAAATCACGATTTTGAATATTGATTTATCTTAAATTACAAAGAACGCTTTGAGTATTGACGCAGAGTTCCCAGGAATTAAATTAAATCCAATTATGATGATTAACAAATTTGCTAAGCTCAGGCACGATCTTGTACTAAAACTCAATATGCCAGATAGTCGTTGCGTGAATCGACCTACTTTATGAAAAATTATTATATTTCTAAACAAGCGCACAATTCATTTCTACAAAAATTTATTTTTATTACCAAGTTAGGTTTAAAGGTTATAGTATTTTCAAATCAACCAAACTAGACCTAATACCGGTAAGAAAATATAATTACCTGCTTTGTCCTGTGCCTTCGCCTGTAGCGCTTAGTTAGCATATTTCCAGATTCAGCTTTTTTGGAAATTATTTTAGGAGTAAACTTGTAGCATTTACAAATTGAACCAAATCCCTGTTAATAAGGGCTATTGATTATTAACTTTGGTCAATCCTTCACGGAAAACAAGCTTAGAACCAACTCTAACACATTCAGGACGCTGAATGAATCGGAAATGAACAGTTGCAGAATCCCCGGTCCTCAAATAATCATTCCCGTAAATATTCAAAATTTTAGCAGTTTGTCTAATCCCATCAACATGTACTAAACATAAATCATCAGAACTACAGTGTGTATGATATCCAACACTTATAGTCGTTGGATGTTGCATAATCCTAACATCTGCTTCGAACTCCATACAGGGAAAAATATCAGCAGGTTTAGGGGAAACAGTTACTATCATTCCTTTACGGAGATGCATTTCAATCTAAATTATAACGGATTAAACCCACTTTTCTAATGAATAATGTTGCTAGTTGTCCTTGCCGCGCAGATTGAACAAAAAGTCGACTTCTATTAATATTTTTGACAATAGTCTCGGAAAATCTCCCGAAATAGTCTGGGCCAATTACGATTGGGTCATTTATTCTAACCACTCCTTTCATTACAATTACAGAAAGGACAACTCCAACATTCTTAAAATATAAAAAATGATCTCAACCGGAACATTAAAAATATTATCGACTATTGCCTCGAATGGTCCGTCATTCGTAAAGAACCTAACGTTTGGTTGAATCAAGTCGATAAATCTCCGCAATAAGTCGATCCCTGAGCCCGTTACGTTCGAAATAGAAAAAATTGGACAAAGACTAATGAAAATTACAGAAATAAGAGAACATTACCGAAGTGAAGAAAACATTTCTGCACAACGAAAGACGTAATTCATATTTTTAACTTTTACAGGAGTCCTATTGACAAATGGACTCCGAATAAAGGAAACAAGTGATTGTAGTGTTTCCGTAAGTTTTTGTGCAGGACACATGTCAATTTTAGTGACAACAAAAAAGCAGGGAATGTCGAGAGATGTTGCAAGCCAAAAATGTTCTTTCGTCATCCCAATCATACCTGCGTTGGCCCCAATCTAAAATGACGACAGTGGGATATAACAATAAGCATGCAAGCGTCTGGCGCGTATCCGAACATTCCAGAAATCGTCGTTTTTAAGTATTTTTCGTGTCCAGCCAAGTCGATTAAGGAAACAACTTTCGAAGCCTTTTTACACAATTTCTGCCAATCCAGTTTTCCTCGGTCGGGATTATTCAGACAATTTCCAGCGTAGTCAAAGCCAACAATATTGACTCCAATTGAGCTCGTTCTACCGGTGGCTGCCTCGTGCTTGTGATTGAACATTTTTGATCTAGCAGAGCCTCTTCCATCATCGGAAGTGTTGTGGGTCAAAACCCCCAACAGGGTTGTTTTTCCAGTATCGACGTTTCCTGCAACTGTGATTCTAAAAATAATATTTTTGAATGACCTAGTTTCTATAAAATCATATTCGTCAACAATATTTCTTATTCGAAAGTCTCTGACAGGTCCGTCGCCTGATTTTCGGTCACACAAAGAGATGGACTGACATTGCATATCTTTAACGACTTGTTGAAAGAGTTTTTCAAGTTTATCCAGGTCGATGTTGTTTCGGCAATGATTTATAAAGTCTAACAGTAATAAGAATTCAGGATTAGGTGAACCTTCCTTTCCCAACACATAGAAAGTTTCTCCTCTAGAGAGTTGCATTAAATTCTCTATTTCATTTTTTATTATTTCTATTTTTTGTTGATCCTTTTGGGATTCAACAATTTCTGGATCATTTTGCATTATTCCAATTAAGACAAAGTAAATAATACAGCCGTTAGAAAAACATTTTATTTATCAATAAATAAAAATCTATTTTTAATTAATAAATTATTTATTTATAATTGATTTAATTTTTCAGAATAGGAAAAAAACATTTCTATAAAAATTTTAAAAAGGATTAAACAAAAATTTGGAATTTTTTATAAAAGACATGGTTTTTATATTTTGCAAATAATCTATTTTAAAATTCATTTATTATTACTGAATTAATTTTAGAAACAATTAAGAAAAGATCATATTTTGGCCCAAACATTCTTGACCTATAAATGTTCTGATTTTGTGATATTTTCCGTTTTAAATTCTGCTTTTTTTTGAATGGGATTTCTCAGGTATGCATAAAGGTAGAATTGACTGAGAAAATTTCCTCAATTATCCATAATTACGTCATTTATGATATGATGTATGACATAAGCACTGGTAATAATTGAGTAAAATCATAATTAGAAAAAAAAAGTAAGCAATTGGGTGCTAAGGGAATTGTCGAGGGCCTGAGGGTCAGCTCAACGATGCCGCGCTGCGTATTGATGCAGTTTCCGCGGAGCACAGCAACGAGATTCGCTCTAAACAGCGCTCGTCTCCTCCGGTGTTGTTTTGTGGAGATTTTTCCCATATTGAGTCGCATTTCCGACGATTCAGAGGTTTCGAAGGCGAGGGCAAACTCAAAAGCGTCCGAAATACAAGTCGGCCTTTCCCGGAGCGACGGCAAGCGTCCCGACGGGATGACGACCTTTCCTTTTAGGAAGGCAATTTGTTTATGCCATGTGTCGACTCTTTTTCGGACAATGCTTCCCAGGACTGTCGCATTCGCCGTGCCTGGCTAAGAGACAAAGATGACGAAATACCGTGATTTCGGACGCTTTTGAGTTTGCCCCCCTCGCCTTCGAACCTCTGGAATCGTCGGAAAGCAGCACTGGTAATAATTGATTTAGATTTTAGAGAAACTAGAAAATAGTAATTTTAGATGCCGCCACGTTATCAACGAGCCACATAACATTTTTGCTCTTTCTGAAGAGCCATCCAGAACTCTCGTCCTCGTAGGAAAAATCTCCATTGCCATGGTCTGGGATCACTTAGTTAGCTAGAACTTTTTTCTTTTTCCTTATAATTTGGTGATGCCGGAATAACAGTAAATTAATAAACAAGTCTTTGTTTAATGCGGTAGGTAGAATGAATCCGGGCTTTCAAAGGAATGTCATTTTAGATCGTACAAAATAATTTTCCATCGCGATATTCGACAAAGTGAGACTTCCTAATCTTAATATGTGATAAAAAGTCGCCATGGCGACAGATCTCCGTGAATATTTCAAATCTTTTATATAAGAATTACATCTTTTATATAAGTTTGATTTTGATATTTTTCTTGGGAATTTTATATTTGTCATCCTTCTCAGTTGGTTTCGATAAAATTGGTTCAAACTGTTCATTTCCGCTTTGGTAATTTCCAATGTCGATCTGTTATACTTCATGAATGAAACAACAAACATGTTATAAATCTTAAGTCTTATATTTGTATTTAGCTTAATTAGACGCCAAATGTTTAGAAATTTGTTATATCCAGCGATTGATGATATTCTTCTTTGCGTGACATTTTCAGAGTTACCTAGCAGTGATCCGACTTTTTTATGCTTTCTCTAGGGTTTATTGTAAGGGCGTTTAGCTTAAACAATTTTTGTGTATTCCGTTTTATTATGATTGACTGTTAGGAACTATTTGGAAAATATATTTGGTAATGTTTCAATAATATGGTAAAGGAATTCAGCATCATTGGCATACATTATTTCGTTGTACAGTCAGACCCTCTTTGGGCACCTTCACTTTGTGAGTTGTTGGGGTATTCTTGCATTTTAGTCCATGCCAGTAATAAATGCTATTTTTCATAGTCCCTAACAAATTTATAAAACGCAAATTATAGCAGAAGATTAAGTAGAATTTTCATTAATTTTCAAAAAATTCTTCGACTAAATTCAATGCATAATTGCACGAAATTAATCAAGAATTAATTGTTGGTCAGAAATAAATAAAGAAATGATTTGGTGCATTTTGAAAGTAGACTGACGTATGAGCACTTGGAGAATGTTATTTCATTAATTGTGGAAAACTAACCATTATTCAATCAAAGAGATAAAATGTTGTAGATGGAATTGAAACTGGGAAAATTAGAATAATTGACATACTAAATAAACTTGAATATAATATGGAAGCAAAATATCCAGAAAATCTACAAATTTACTATGAATTTAGAGTGAAATTAACTCAGCAGTTATGAAAAAAAATTGGAGGAACAATTACTGACCATTTAAATTATTCGTGATTCAGTTTTAATACAAAATTAATGTTTTTTATTTACTTAAAACATTAAAAATCAGATTCCATATCAAAACCATTCGGTAAAAGTGAAATAAAATAAAAATAGTAAAAATAAAAGCATGTTTAAAATATTTTCACTTTTCGTGCCACTCCTGTATTTTGGGGCAAATTACAGAAAAAAATTGGCGCCCCAAACCAGGGTCGAACTGTATTTGCTATTGTCCATAAAGAGCTTGGAATTTCTGAATGATGCCTCTAGGCGGACGATGAACAAAACTGGGAACAGCAAGTTACCCTGTGGTATGTTCCGTGATGTGTAGAAATAGTTTGACAAAGTTTTACCAAGTTTAGTTCCTAATTAAGTATCTTCAAGAAACTTGAGAATGATTCTGATATCTTCCTGATTTAAAAACTTCTTAAGTATTTCCACAAGTTTAATTCTGTGAACTGAGTCGAATGCTCTGGATATATCAATTCAGAGTGTTTCAGTTTACCGAGAGATGAAGTTAATTTAAACTAGTGACTGAAACTGTTATTTTTTTAATTTTCTTTTTTTATATTTTTAAAGAATACAATTTTAAATTTTTAAATTTTAAATATTTAATTGCTTTCACGTGTTGAATAAAATGTTTATTCGAGTGAATTCATCAATTTCTTTGGATAATTACATTGCTATAATAGTATTTCTAACTAAAAAAACAATAGCCAAACATTTCAGACACCCTTCCACTCGGAAAAGACTGCATTGAATCTATGATTTCAAGTAGTGAAATTCTTGTAGGATATATTACCCATCCTGATATATTACCTCTTGTTGGTTACCAACCAAAACGAGCTGTCACTGCGGCAGAGGGTTTTATTAAATTGAAATAAATTTTAGTTTATGCCTCTCCATCAAACAGACTTTTATTTATCAATTTCCGAAGTGGACTTGTCCCTGTAAAAAGAATTATAATCTCATTTCCAGAAAAAAAGGGAAACTTTTTGCCGAGATTTATGCCACTGGATTAAAGAAATCAACATTTCATTTATTATAGTACTTGGAGCAGTGATGGCTACAGACCGAATTGAGTCTCAATTGGAAGGGTTTTGCTGCTATTTTATTATGTAGGTCCCAAATAAGATTTCTAAGTAACGTACCTCTTTCTTGTGATTTGATTGAACTGGAGAAGCACAGCTCAGATTTTTCTATTCCTCCTAAATATAATCTGGCTATGCATGGCTGCGGATTTGCTAGAGAAATATTTTTCCACTGGTTCTTACATATTTCATATAATTAGTTCTGCTCAAGGAATTTCCTGCGCAGTTCTCATTAGGTTCTCGGAAACTGGAAGATCTAGTGATTCTCAGATCACTGAACTTGTCTCCTCTTCTCAGATAATACTTTATGCTTGTCGACATGCTAATATTCGATGTGTTGAGAATCAGTTTTGCTGATTTTTTTGACTAATTATAAATTCACTTCTGTGAACCTTTGGGGTGATATTCTAAAATATTTTTTAAGCTCGACGAATAATAATTTTAAATTTTTATTATTTTTATAAATAATTTATTGAAAAGAAAAGGGGTCACCCAGCCCCAGCAAATAGAATCGCTTTGCTGTAAAAAATATGCCTTGTGATCATTTCTTAATACTCTTGGGAGTGTGGATCTCGGTTTTCCACGATATTTTTCGCCATACTTCATGAAGTATTTGTGCATTGCGAGATTAGCGGGAGTGGCTGCGCTCAGTCTTAAGATGCACCAGATTAGTTTCCAGCGACCTCCCATAATTTCTCCAGACAGCGTTGTAGTGTTTGTAGAGTGACTGGTTATTCATTTAAGATGGCCAGTGAAGCCCGCACTTCGTGGCTAAATGGTCAACGGTCATCGCCTTACTTTTACAGTGGTTACACTGTTTCGGTTGACCATTAAAAATTTTTCTATGCTACAGATATGTGAGTGACCCTTCTGATCGGGGAGAACTATTCCCATATTTCAGCCACGTTGATGACGACGATATGTCAATGCTGCTAAAGAGAGCCTGTGAAGGACTTTTAAGTTGATCTTTTTGATTGGCGATTCCCTTCGAAGTTTGATCAACTCCTTCACATTAATTTGGGTAGCAACTAAATCCATTTTATCCTGCTCACTCGGCTCGAATTCGATCAGGCCAATGTAGTAGTTATTTCTTAGTTATAATATCAGTAACAATTTTCTGTTCTATAAGTACAGTTCAGACACGATTCGGTAAAATACATGAAAACTGTTTTACCGAATTTTAAAGACTAGATTATTATTTTTAATATATTTGATTTCAGGAAATTTTATTAATTTTTAATTTACTCCTTGGCAACAAAATCAAATGAAACTGAAACATCGACGGACATGTCTGCCCTCTCAAGTAATATAATCAAGCACAACCAAAATAGAACAGTTCATTGCGAACATGCGCAATTGCAACTTCACAAAACGATGAAAAAATAGCCGTGGCAACTGGGGATCGTTATATTCACTTTTTTGATCGGAATGGAGAAAGACGAGACAAAATGCCCACGAAACCCGCTGATCCGACGGCAAATCACTTTTTTAATGTTTTTAGGGAAAGAAAAATTATATAATTACTGCACTCGATTTTTCTCCTGATTCGACGATGATTTCTGTTGCTCAAACTGACTCGATTGTCTTTATATATAGAATCGGGCATATTTGGTCCCCTAAAATTAATATATATTCGTTAGGGGAGAAAAAAAGGCAATTACCAATAAATTCATTCAGCCTTCACCCGTGACTACTTTAAAATGGCTCAGAGATGACTTGGTGATTATCGGGTTATTCAATGGAAATGTTCGACAAGCTAATGTCAAATCTAATCGGTGCATTCCACTGTTTAACTCAGATTCATCAGTGATATCCATGTGTATCTCGTATTATAATATTTCTTTTTAATCTATTATGTCAGGCCCAATAAGAAGGCAATCCTTACAGGTCACATAGACGGTTCTATTGTCAGATACTTCTTTTCTCAAGACAAAAATTTTTTTGGGTCACAAGTTTGCTTTATTCGCAAAAATTTTTAGGGGAAGATTACAACTCACACTTGTTCTCCATATGCTCTTGCCTGGGGCTCAACGTCATTTTTCGCTGCTGGTGGAGACAGAAAAGTGCTATGTTACAATAAAGAAGGAAAATCATTTCAATATTTCGACTATACAGACGATGTAGATGAAAAAAGTTTTGATTGTGCAGTAGCGAGTCCTCAGGGAAATGTGATAATTTTAGGCTCTTATAATCGGTTTTTATATTTTGAATGATTTTAGATTGAGGGTTTATGCATGGAATAGTAAAAAGTATATGTGGGACGAGATTAGCAAGAAGGATATAGATAACATTTACAGCGTAACCTCGATGGCATACTCCAACGACGGGACTAAACTTATAATAGTTATTAAATACAAAATTCATACAATTAGGGAGGTCTGTGTGGGACTGTAGATATTTTTGAATGCAGTCTCAAGAAAACACTTTTCCATAGCCGTTATGAAATGAACTATTCTAGTACTACTCAAGTTAGTTTTTATTCCTCAGAGGAGATTAGGTTGTGGTCAAGGACCTTGAAACTGGCTCCTCTTTTAGAATAGTATCGTCTGAAGGATCAGACATTGAGACGATCAAGGTTCTTCGAAATAACCGGACCATTTTGGCTGGTACGGCAAACACGTTAATTCTCTATGATATAAATACTGCAACTACCACTGAAGTATACTCTATATTTTATCTAAGATATTGTGGAGGGCGTCAATGGATGGTATAAAAGTCAATTTAGAGAATAATGTTATTTTCAATTATTAAGATAATAGATATATGTGTTATATATCGGCGGACAACTTTTTGTAGTGGAGTTTGAAGCTACTGAAATTCTATTTTCAGTGAGAACACCTTATTTTAAATCAAATTTTGTGAGGTAAGAATTTTATATTAAACTTAACACAGCGTACAAATAAGTCGTGATTGCAACAATATTGATATGAAAAAGATGATGGCCTATCTCTTAGACCGAAACACTATTGGAATTGGTTTACTATTTAATAAATCAATATTTAGTCGATCTGAAAAATGGAATGCCTGTAGCTGAAGTAAACCATTCACAGAAAATAGATTGGCTTGAGGTTCGAGTAAAGTCCAATATTCTTAGCTTAGCGAAAGTTGTGAATATCTTTTATATAAAGACAAATCGTTTAGAGTAAGTAAAATTATTATTTAATTATTTTTATAGCTCTTTCTATACTCTAAAGCAGCCAATAATAGTCGTTTACTTTTGGATTATTGTTTATATACTCAGGTAACTCTAATTGTGTCCACTTTTTTATTTAGTGGATCCCGGAAAGTGATATAGCTGGAGGACAGTCTCGAAATATATTTTACGTGTGGTACAAAATGAATTCACTTGATGAAGTGACAAAACTTGAAGTCAAAGTGAGTAGTAGTCAATTTAGTCTTCAGGGAGATGTTGTGGGAATAGAAAAGAATAAAGGTGTTGCTGAGATTATTGTCAGCTCGGATGGTAAAAATATCAGAATTCCTTTGAACAATCAAATTGTCGAATTCAATTCCGCAATTAATTCCGGGGATCTTTTGAGGTATGTTAGAAATGATCAGTTCTTTCAAAGAGCACTTCAGTTTTTGGAGACATGTGAAAAACGTTCAGAAACTGATTATATGTGGAATGATTTAGCCCAATTGGCGCTTGATGCTAACAACGTTTCCATCGCTAATCGGCAAGCAATTGGATTCTATATTTTAGTTGCTTCGCTGCTCTATGTGACATCACAAAATTGGAGTACATTTATAAACTTGGTGAGGGATCTTTTCAAATGGCATGATATATCTGAAAATTTTTAGAGTCCGGACAATTATGTCTATCGTGCAAAGATTGCTTTGCTAAGAAAAAATATTTCCCAGGCAGAAAGCATTTACTACGAACAAGTAAAACTCATGTAATCCGAAATTAAGAACGACATTGACAGTATTGTTGAAATGTATTTGCAATTGGACAGATGGGAGGATGCTATCACTGTGACACGCCTTCGGGTAGTAGTATTTAAATATTTTATCAGAATCCTGATAAACATAAAGAATTATCTGAAAAATATTTATATTGGCTAATCAATTCAGGACAGGAGAGAAAAGCCGCGCAGGTTAAGCATTTGACATTAACGACGTTAAAATAGATAAAAGAAACGAGCGGTGATTACCTAGAGGCCATCAACCTTTATTTATCATCTGGATCACCTAGCAGTGCAGCCAAGACATTAATGTCTCACTACGTATTTGCTGACATGAAAATACACTAGAGTCTAAGAAATGATCGAATTTTAATGGATCGAATAAAAAATGGTTTGATAAATGCAAAATTATACGAAATGGTTGTTCACGATTAAAATCAGGTTTAGGCAGGAGAGCTTCTAGAATCTTCACATAATACAGAAGAGGCATACGAGTGTTATAAAAAATGGAATATTTATTCAAAAGGTGTTGGTCAACAAACTTATATTAGCTATTGAAATTGCAAAAAAATCATATCCTGACCAAGTTCTGGATCTCGAAGAAAGATATGCCGATTATTTGGTTGAGGAAAAAGAATTTGATTCCGCCTTGAATCATTATATTGAAGCAGGGTTAAAATTTATTAAAGATTTTTAGAAAAATCACGAAGGCATTGGATGCGGCCATCAAAGCACATCAATGGAATATGGCTGTTCAAATCCTTGATAGTATGTCGCCAAACACAGTGGACAAAGAATACTACAAAAAAATTGCAAACCATTATATAGAATCAGGAAATCTAAAAGTAAAATCATAAATATTAAATTTCAGGCAGCAGAGGATTTATTTTTAAAAATCGGTTGTGCAGGGGAGGCCATTGAAATGTATACCAAGCAAAAGAAATTAGCCGATGCCCAAATGGCAAGAAATCGTAGTTCCTATTATTTTTAGCTGGTGAAAGAGCATTGGTCTGCTGAAGAATCGACCCGTTTTTTACTTGACCAAGCAACCAAAATGGATGAATCGATGAAATTCAAAGAAGCAGAAAAGTTAAAATAAATATTTTTACGAAAGACTTTATTTGAGCGCTGGTCATTCTGAAAAAGCAATCTCAATGTATATGAAACAAAAAAAGTACGACGAAATGATCCGGCTTATCAAACAATATCATCCAGAACACCTCAACGACGTTTATCTTCAATTAGCAAAGGTCAGGAAAATAAAACTATATTAGGAGCAAGAAAATGCAGAAAACTATCGAGGGGCTGAAAAATTTTATTTAGTTTCAAAAAATTGGAAGAATGCAGTCATTATGTATCGGAATGCTTCATTATGGGAAGATGCTGTCAGAATTGCGAAAGAACATGGAACAAAGGAAGTGACAAGTCGGCTTATCTATGAATGGGCACGTCGTCTTACCCCTGATGCGGCTGTTAAGCTTCTTTTTAGATACGGACTGGTGAAAAGCGCTCTAAACGATGCACTTGAAAAAAAGTCAGACTAATTTATCAGAAATCGTATTTAGAGACTATAAGTTTGCTATTTCCATTGCAGAACAAACCAAATCAGAGCTATTGACAGAGGTGTATTTACAATATGCATCAAGCCTGGAAAACAGCGGGGACTTTGAAGAGGCTGAAAAATATTTTATTGCAGGAAAAAACCCACACGAAGCTGTTTTAATGTATTTTCTCTTGATAAAAAGAAAGGCATATCAATAACAAATCATGGAAAGCCGCAAACCGTGTAGCTGACACATATAGTCATTCTTCTTCGAGAGAAATAGCGATTGCTCAAGGAAATGAGTTTTTCGCAAACGGACAGTTTCCTCAGTTTGAATCTATCCTCTTGTCGGTAGATGAAGCATATATGATAGTTGAATTTTACAAAGTTATAATATAAAAATACAGTGATAGGATTCTGGAATGTGGGAGGATGCTATGAGAATAGCCCGTAAATATACCCCTGAAAAAGTATCTGGCCTTACACTGGAATATGAGAAAAGTAAAATAAAACAAGTAGAAGGGACTTTCGATTTACAAATAATTCAACAAGCGCGCACATTTGAAGTATCAGGCGACTATCTCCAAGCAATCGAGCTTTATTTGAAAGCTGTCAATCAACCTGATATTACTCCCGAGATTTTGGAAAAATCTTGTAGTAAAGTTTGCTTCTGTCTCTAAGTGTCAATATAGATATTCAACTTGTCTATAAGAAATCTCGACGCAGACAAGTCTCAATCAATAATTCGGGAGATAAGCTCAATTCTTAGCAAAAATGGATTTTATGTACAGGCAGCAGAAAAGCTATTGCAAATTGATTTACTGAAGGAGTCAATTGATGTTCTCATAGAAGGTGGTGAGTGGAAAAAAGCTCGGAAAGTGGCGTCTCAATTGGACCCGCGGTATTCTAAATGTTGAATTGTCTAGGTATCAACCCTATGTTGAAAAAAAATACAAAGAGCTTTTGAAAAATAAGGGAAAGACATTTGAGGTTTACACTTGAAATTTAGACGGTCATAGTTATCACTTGTCGACACGAATGAGACCATTCAATATTATGTTGACCACAATGAGTGGGACCGAGTATTCGAAATGGCTACAATTGAGGTTATTTGAAATCAATTGATCTATCAGGGAAGGGATGTTCTGAATAAATATCTTGGTATGAGAGCTGTTCAACTGATGAAAACCGGTAACTGTAAACAAATCCTCACTATTTTTGATACTTACAAGCCACCGGCAAATCCTCAAGTGAAAAATTCATTTAATTTCAGCTATACTCACTTTATCGTAAAATACACTCCGAAATAGTCGGGAACTACTGTCTTAAAATTACCGAGGATTCTCAGACGCAAAATGAGCATTATGAACTCTTGTCCAAGCTTCGGAATGTATTTTTTTCATTGGTATCGAAAATTAAGCGCAAACCTTTATAGACAGAGACACGTGGAATTGCAGAAAACGTAAGAACAGAATTTGAGAAAATGCTACAAATTGCTCACTACTACGCTACTGCTTGTGCAATGGCTGTTTTCAAACAGTTATGGGAGAATGTGGCTAAAATTTCTCTTTCGTTGTTGAGACATGTCCGTCAGATTCCTGCTGACAAAGCTTTTTTTGAAGCAGCTGAATGCTGCAGAGAAGTAGGATGGAACTCGATTGCGTTTGTTATTGCTAATCGATTTTTTGATATCGATGAAGTAATACAAAACTTTGTGATCTATTTAGGCCATATCTGGCGGCTTACAGGGATCGCTCAGGCTTACTGAATTGGATTATACAGATATACCAGATGAAGGACTGTTCTTGTCGGAAAGATTATCTTGTCAAGTTTCTTTTTTAAAAATGAGAATAGATCTCCGACAAAGTCAAAGACTTGAAGCAATGGCTTCTTGAAAATGCGTTCAATTTTTCTTCCTCGGACACACTTTCACCTGGAAAAGATGGCATATTTGAAGGATCCCTTGGACTGCGGGATGAGAGAGCAATTTATAGACCAAGCATCCTGACAGGCTAAATGATTGCCACCAATTTATAGGATATCCTGTCAAGGAATCAAAAGTTATTTTTAGAGATGAACACGAAGTTAATAAAGATGAATGGAACTGTTTTCTGATGGCAGCGAGAGTATATTTTACATTTTTATTGCAGACATCCCGAGACCCACGACTACAAGACGTTATTAAGTTTCTCGGACTGTGGTGTGGAGCAACCGACGAAATCGTATTTTAATTTAAATTAAATGGATTTTTTCTGACTAATGTCATTTATTCCGTGTTATTGTGACAAAAAATCAGGCATTTATTAATAATAAGTCTCCATAACGTAGTTTTTAGGTGTGTTGGCTCTATTCATAATATATATCCAAATAGACTTTAACCTCATTCTCGTCTCAATTTACAGATCGGAATCGGAAATTAAACATGAAGTATAATCTTTTTTGTACCTAATAAATTTTATCATACTTGTCCATGTAAAACTCTTAATCATTCTCTACAATTTTCAATACTAAATGCGATTAAGAGCAAATTAAGTGGAATCAATAAAAAGCTAAGTGGATTTAGCAGAAAACTATGTGGATTAGCAGTTGGAATTAATGATGAATTAAATGAGATCTTTTGAGTTTTTAAAAATGTTTGTTGAAACTATCGTCAATTTTCAAGTGCATCAACCACTTAGACACTGATTAATTTTTATACATAACGAAAAAATTTCATCCAAATTTTTTACATTGTAACCATATCTTCTTTCTCTTCTTCTGAAAACACTGCTTTTAAAAGGTTAGTAGGTTATGAGACGCTTTATGACCTTTAATTATCAGTGATTAAAAACTGTTTTCTAGAGTTATGTTCATGCTGTGGTCTGAATATATGACAAAACACTTTTTTTTGGTTTTAAGAAGGCATTTCTTTAATAATGTAGCGACAATCAATTTAAGAACAATCGGTACAGTATTGGTTTTGTGAATTAATTCTAATTCCAAAGATTATCTATCAAGATAAAACCCGCATCAATGATCTATATTTTTTTTTAATTTAAAAACTTTATTAGGTATGATACAGGGAATAAGTTATTCACGAATTAATAAAGAGCCTGGAGGTCTTTGATCTATGATCTATATTGCATGCTCTTTATATTGTATTTTTAGCTATGTTGTATTGTTGCATCTACGCGTATATCCGAAAAAGTTTTTGCATGATAGTTTTGTATGTAAATAATATAATTTAGATTAAATTATTATATTAAAATAATGTAGAAAAAATATTTAATTTTGATTCGCATGGAAGAATCTGATGAAACGCATTCTAAAGATAAGACCTCTGAAAAACAAGTTTTAAACTCTACTTAACATATTAGACGGTGATTCCGAAAAAAGCCAGTGTTACAGAATCGTTAAGCAATCTCAGTCTACAAAATAAATCTCACGAGTTCTGGGATACTCAACCCGTCGTACGAATGAGTAATTGCTTTTATTTTTCATATCCTCAGATGAACATGTTGAGGGAAACGAACAGTATGAGTGTGCTACAACAGCTGATCAAGTAAGACAAACACCATACGGACTACCAGAAGGATTTCAATGGGACAATACTTTAGATATCAACGATCATAAAATGGTAGTATCTTAGTCGTCATTACAACATTCAATTATTATAATGATTTTTATTTTTGTAGTTGGATGAGGTATATCAACTTTTGAGGGACCATTATGTTGAAGACAGTGATAATTTATTTAGATTTAATTATTCCAAGGATTTTCTCAGATGGTATAAAAAATTCGTTTTGGTCACTTGTTAGGGCACTTAAGCCCCCAGGATGGCGTGCCGAATGGCATTTGGGAATTAGAGTTACTAAAAACCGAAAATTGTGTGGTTTCATATCCGCTGTTCCATATGTCGTCCACATTGAGGACAAGTTTTTTCTAATATTTCAAATATTTATAAGAAAATTTGACTCTGTCGATGTAAATTTTTTATGTGTAAACAAAAAATTACGTGGAAATCGTATGGCTACTGTTCTCATTCGGGAAATAAGAAGACTAGTAAATCTCCAGGGAATTTTCCAAGCTATATATACTGGAGGGAAGATCATATCCAAACCCTCAGCTTCTGTCTGCTATTATCATCGACTCATCAACGTCAAAAAACTTGTGGAATGTCAGTTTGCAAGAGCTCCCTCTAATATCTCTCTAAAACAATATTGTAAGTTATGCTCATTGGAGAGGCTTAATAAACCAAAAGGATTTCAGCCTATGCTTGAGCGTCACTGTCTGACGGCACATGCTCTTCTTAATGAAGTCGTCTTTCTTTTTGTTTTGGCAGTTTCTAAGTAAATACAGTATGCATGCTGAATTTGGGCTTGACGAGTTCTGTCATTGGTTTTTGCCGAGAGAAAACGTTGTTTGGTCTTTTGTTGTGGAAGTTTTTGTTTTGTTGAATTTTTGCAGGATGATAACGGAAACGTTGTCGATTTTATTTCCGCGTATATTCTGCAGACATCAATACTGAATAATCCCCGCCATTCCGTTTTAAATTCCGCATATTTGTTCTATTATGCTTGTTCTAGTAATCCCTTGCATGAAATGGTCAGTGGCCTCCTTTTGTATGCGAATGAAGTGTAACTGTTGCTAGATTATCCTAGGTCGGGATAGATGTTTTTAATGCCCTAAACATAATGGATAATAATGGATTCTTTGATCAGCATAAGTTTGGGAAGGGAGATGGAAATTTGTACTATTATTTGTTCAATTGGCGAACTTCTCCTATTCCCCCCGAACAGGTGTGATGCCGATGATTTGCTATATTAGGTCGCTATCGTTCTTCAGTAACCTTAATGTGTAATTTATTTTATGTGTTTTTTGGATAAACAAAAGCATTTTCTGGGTTACCGTAGCTCTTTCTATAGGCGTGACGAATTTAACTCTCCTAATTAATTTACTGGACGTATTCTTTGTGGAAGTAAGTTGACTTTATCGTGACTGATATTTTTAATCGTGATCACTTTCTAATTTGAATGTTTTATAAAATAAAAGCTTAAATAAGTAAAAATAAATATTCATTCATCCAACCGCCTACAAAATAGTCAAAATACCAGCCAAAAATTATAAGAGAAACGAAAATTATCGGATTGTATATCACCAACAAAAAGTAACCAACCAAGCAAATAGTCTCTTCCTGTGTAACACTGCCTTCATGCACTCAGCTTGCAACAAGACGACCTGGCACGGACTAAGAAAAAACTCTGTTGGGGAGACCGAGAATATATATAATTGAATCTACTGCTGAAAGTCTGATAAACATCTGCTAAATGATGCATGCTTCTATCGGGGACAACAGCAGACACCGAAACTCTGTGTAAAAAGCACCTGAATGAGGAGAAACACACTGAAAACACGAAGATGGCGAGACAAAAGGCCAATATATATTTTCAGACAAAAATTGTGGGTAGAGCTTACTTACAGAGCTAAATATCACAAACAAATAAAAACTCTTATAAAGAAAATGGTTCCAGATTCATCAGCACGAACTCTGTGGAATCAAACAAACCTGTTGATTTTCAAGTGGGCCAATATATGTTTTGGAGTCCGAAATCATCGTGCCAAAAAACTGGATCACCACCCAAACACGCCAGATATGGCAAAGTGACACGGAGAGCTGCGGATAAAAAGGGCAAACACGTCAGAGGAGAGTATAAAAAGAAGCTCAATATTCAACAAAAGGAATTACAGTGGAAAGTCAAGCAGATAAATAGAAAACATCTTCGTCTGATAATAATTCTGAACTCGATACGCAAGGTGATGGCAAACATTGCACTAAGTCGGGTAAAAAGTGTGGCTGAATACCTATCAGCAAGTCAAAGTGGGTTTTGAGAAGGGAAGTCTACGGCGGATATTATTTGGAGCCACAGATGGCGCTGCGAAATGCACAAAAAATTAAGAGCGTGTTGAGAATAGATCTCTCCGGAGCTTTCGACTTAATAAACAGACAGAAACTAATGAACGTGTTTGAGAAAATACTGGATGAATCGTCGGTTAGGATAATCAGACTATTATTGGAGAAGACAAGACTATCTGTGAAGATAAAAGGAACAACTTCTCACAGTTTCAAAACAGGAATCAGGACACCACACGGTGATTCCCTCTCCCCGTTACTATTCACCATATCTGTGACCTTCGTAAATACTATAAAGCAGACATAGAAGAGACATTTTATGCGGATGATGTGAATTTCGTATCACGGGACTTACCGCAGTCCAACACCTACTAGAAAATGCATTTTCAGAGCTTGGGAAATGGTTTCAAAACTGAAATTACGAAAATTAAATGTATACAAAACTGAAATTACGGAAATTAAAAAAGAAGAAAATATTACTCAGCAAAGATGGAGACATACTAATAAGCTCAGCTTTTTACTAGGAGACATCAAATATGTACGAAGAGGAAAACACTGGAAAACGCAGCAATGTGCACACTGAAAAAAGGATGGCTAAGAGCCAAAGGACTCGAATTGAATTTAGATGCAGGCTTTACAACTTTTTGTTTCAACCTATTCCACTGTAAAGAATATCAACCACTAGTATTTACAACAAATTTGTATGTGCTCCTAAATCAGAGGGAAATTTTTCTCCTCTTGGGAGAACTATTTACCGCACTATCACTTTCATTTTCCGAGTCGTTCATAATTTGCCCATTTGTTTCATCCGAGGGGTTTTCGCAAAATTGGTTTGTCATTTCAACCAACTGTGTGGTTGCCGTAATTAATTGTTCTTGAGGCGTATGAATGCCATGCCTATGCTGCACCACCAGGCTTCCCACTGTCTGAATGTATGTTCTCATCGGGCCTTGAACGGATAATTTTTCCATATAGGCTTTGTAACACGTTGAAACCATCCAGCCCCATGTCTTCACAATTGCAATAATCTTCACAGGTGCCCCGTAAAGTATCTTTAGTTCTTCAAGCAGAGTATTTATGTAATTTTTCCATTTCGGCTGACTAAGTCTCTCTTGCGATTAATTCCCACTTCAATGACGGTAATCTCATTCTTCAGCTTGTTGTAAATAAATATATCAGGTTTATTGGTAACTTTGGTATCTGTCAATATTGATGCATCCACCCGTATCTCAACATTTTGGTTGCACCGAATGGGACTTTAGCTTACCAGTTTTCTTTGCTGCAAACAGTTTGCAAACGTGCAAATGGATGAACTTCACATCCTCGTTGTGGATGGATGGACATGAGCATGAGAAAAATGCGTTTAAAACTATTGACTATTGAATTGTTTATTTTCTATGTAACAAACTCGTCACTAGATTAAAAGGGGGAGAGAAGAGCCAAACGAAACCAAGGAGACGGAAGAACCAAGTTTGTTTGCTGATTGGGGTCAACTCTAATGGGACACCAGATGTCCCTTCGATAAAAATAACGATCCCTTGCACCACTATTTATTTAAGTGATGCAACAGTTTTTCAATGGATCGTACCGATCCCTCCAGCTCTGGGGTTAGTTTGGATTTTAAGTCCAAGCCATGTGCCAGTTTAATAACATATCTCCGCGTTTTCTCCAAAAGATCAATATGTTTCTTTCCTTCGCAGCTTCCGAACCATCCTTGAGATCCATAGATCAGGAAGGGTTCTATACACGCAGAGTATACGTATAAGAACGTTTCCGGTTTCAGCTGGAATCGCATCAGAGCTTTCAACATTTGGGTAGCCTTGTTCTTTCTCTTCCTTATATACATCTTGAATGAACCAGTTGCATCCACAACTATTCCGAGGTATTTAAGATCATCCACGGGTTTTATCGCTCCGGTGTTAATACAAACATCAGGTTTCCTTCTCCTTTCACCAATCCAGCAAACAGTGCTTTTTTCAAAAGACAAGCCTTTATCCTGGCACCATTTGCTAATTTTTTCGATATGACTATGGGTTCTTTTCCACGATATTGATTTGCTCATAGAGAAATCCATAATTAAAATATCATCTGCGTAAATGACCATCTCCATGTTAGGGAGATCCACTTGAGGAATGTCGCACATCACACAGTTAAATAAAAGTGGACTGATGACAGATCCCTGCGGAACTCCTCTCTTAAGCAAAATTCTCTTCGATAATTGGTTTCCGACCCGTACAAACGATTCTCTTCGCGAGAGGAAACTCTTCATCCAAACTAGGGCTGTCTTTCCAACGTTAAAATTGTATAAAGTTTGTAATAGCCCGGCATGCCAGACGCTATCAAATGCTTTTGATATGTCTAGACGGAGATTATTATCTAGTGGGTCAATGTCATTTTCAAGAGTGAAAATAAGGCAACAATAAAGACAGAAAACGAGCATTTATCATATAAAAACAAGTTTGGAGGCAACATTACTGTTGTGCTTAAAGTCAATAACCCCTCGATGGGATCTATTAATATTTTTAACACGCTATGCAACATGAAATCGATTAAGAAGGCACGAGTTTCTCGCCGACAGTCAGGAGAGTTTCTACTGAATTTCAAAGTCGAAAAAGATGTGGAAAACTTTCAAATTGAATTAGAAGAAGCAAACCTTTTGGAGAGGGAGGCCAGTCTCTCAAAAATAAGAAATTCGGGCCAGTGGCAATAATTCTAAAAAATGTCCCAACTTGGATCGAAATTGAGGAACTCGAAGACTTCCTGAAGGGCAAAGTGAAAGGAAAAATGACTCTCGAACATTTTGAGAAAAGGGGAGTGAGACTCCCTATCATTAAATTGGTAACTTCTGATCATGGAGAAGCTCAATCGCTTGTACGATTGGGGCTAAAGATTGGCTTTTCGAATGTAAAGGCCGAGTGGTACAGAAAACCGGAAGTCCAGTGCTATCGATGCCGAGGATTTGGCCATATAGCATGCTTCTGTGAAAATCTGGAGAAATGTCTATTTTGTTTAGGCGCACATGTGGGAACAGATTGCAAGGACTCTAACATGAAAAATGTGTCAACTGCGGTTCTTCGAGGCACTTGGCAAATTATCGAGGCTGTGAGAAAGCTAAAGAAGCTTCAAAGCTGAAAAATGATAAAATTCTGGTTCAGAAACTGTTAAAAGAAGCTTCGGAGAATGCTAAAATCAACCAAACAGACATAAAAAATTTACCCTTGAAGCCATGGGCGGGATGGAACTTTCCAAGAGTTAGGAAAACAGTTGAAGTTGGAACACAGACAGAGGAAACGACTATATCTCACTCGGCGGTGCAGACTTTGTCGACTTCAGAAGCTGGGTCAATGACGGGTCGACCTCGAGCTGATTTAATTAGTGAGCTCGAAAGGTCTATTAAGGACGTGACCAGAACTAAAAAAGATGCCAAGCTTTTACTCGGTTTGGTGGCTCTCCTAAAAGAGGGAAGCAGCAACCAAATAAATCAAACGTGACCAGGATTACCCTGGTTAATGCCCGCTCTCTTCGAAAGCGGGCAGCAGAGCTGATAGCTCTTATCAGCACAGTTCAGATGGATGTATTTATCATTAACGAGACGAAAATGAAGAAGTCTGGAAGTATCACATTCCTGATACAGCTCGATTGATATTCCTTGGCATCCTGGTGCTAACGCCGGCACAGGACATCAATATTTTACAAAAAGTCTATTGACATTCGGAATCCAAGAATAATTGAACAGAATGTATGTGAATTAGCATCCATTGATTTAAAAACTTCTATTGGATGGATAACCGTTGGAGGTATATATACTCCAAAAGGTTGAAAGATTATTCGTCGATTGTCAAAAATTTTATGGAAGGAAATGAAAATCCATTCTTGTTGAGACTTAAATGCGAAGCATTTTGCATATGGGTGCGTGAAGTCAAATCAGGATGGAAATTGTTTACTTGAGATCAAAAAAACCTCAAATTTTCAAATTTTAAACGTCTGAAAAGCTTAACCACTTTCAGCAGCAAGTGGTGATCGATTAGGATTGTTTATTGTTGCAAATGCCTTAAGTGGTTTGTGTGACCGGCCTTATGTTGAAAATGATGTTGGGAGTGACCATCTTCCGCAAACGATGAAATTACGAACGGGAGCAGTTCTCACTGAGGATGTATTTCTTGGTTATAATATCAGCAACATTAATTGGAATCATTTCAATTTTTATATGTCTATGAAATTGGCAAATACTCAAGAATTGAAAATACTAAATCTTGACGAGATCAATTATTTCGATGAAAGAATGAGAAACATTATTCGAAGTTATCTACGTTTAAAATTGAATTGAAATTGAATTGAAATGTTTATTTTCTATGTAACAAACTCGTCACTAGATTAAAAGGGGAGAGAAGAGCCAAACGAAACCAAGGCTGACGGAAGAAACAAGTTTGTTTGCTGATTGGGGTCAATTCTAATGGACACCAGATGTCCCTTCGATAAAAATAACGACCCCTTGCACCACTATTTATTTAAGTGATGCAACAGTTTTTCAATGGATCGTACCGATCCCTCCAGCTCTGGGGTTAGTTTGGATTTTAAGTCCAAGCCATGTGCCAGTTTAATGGCATATCTCCGCGTTTTCTCCAAAAGATCAATATGTTTCTTTCCTTCGCAGCTTCCGAACCATCCTTGAGATCCATAGATCAGGAAGGGTTCTATACACGCAGAGTATACGTATAAGAACGTTTCCGGTTTCAGCTGGAATCGCATCAGAGCTTTCAACATTTGGGTAGCCTTGTTCTTTCTCTTCCTTATATACATCTTGAATGAACCAGTTGCATCCACAACTATTCCGAGGTATTTAAGATCATCCACGGGTTTTATCGCTCCGGTGTTAATACAAACATCAGGTTTCCTTCTCCTTTACCAATCCAGCAAACAGTGCTTTTTTCAAAAGATAAAGACAAGCCTTTATCCTGGCACCATTTGCCAATTTTTTCGATATGACTGTGGGTTCTTTTCCACGATATTGACTTGCTCATAGAGAAATCCATAATTAAATATCATCTGCGTAGATGACCATCTCCATGCTAGGGAGATCCACTTGAGGGATGTCGCACATCACACAGTTAAATAAAAGTGGACTGATGACAGATCCCTGCGGAACTCCTCACTTAAGCAAAATTCTCTTCGATAATTGGTTACCGACCCGTACAAACGATTCTCTTTCCGAGAGGAAACTCTTCATCCAAACTAGGGCTGTCTTTCCAACGCTAAAATTGTATAAAGTTCGTAATAGCCCGGCATGCCAGACGCTATCAAATGCTTTTGATATGTCTAGACATGCAGCCGTAAGATACTCTTTTTTCCTTTGTGCTGTAGATATGGCCTCCTTTAACAGTGAAAAGCAATTTCCAGTGCCCTTGTTCCGCCGAAAACCCATTGATCTTTCAAGAGATACTGTTTATCTTCAATATAAGTTGATAGTCTTTTAAAGACAATTTTTTCCATGATTTTTGAGATAGAACATATGAGGCTGATTGGTCTGTAATTTGCAGGATCCGAACTCGGTTTTCCTTCTTCGGGATCATGCGAACAATTGTCCTCTTCCATGCTTGGGGAACATGTCCAATACTCCACGAAGAGTTAAATAGCTTCCATAGTTCATATAACAAAGGCATTCCCGCCTTTTTGAAGATAATCATCGGTATTTAGTCCCAACCAGGGGATTTATTTTTACATCCGTGTATTGCTGATTTGATTTCTTCCATAGAAATAGCTCCACATAATGGCCCCTCCGTAAGCGATAGTAACTCCCAAATACACGTCTCATTTTGTATAGTCTGAGAAATCATAGACAAAGGGTCCACTTCTTGAATCTTAGCTAGCTGCTCTTTTAACTTCTCAGGTACCTCCTCTCTTGGAATCAGATTGCCATCACTGGACTTGAGTTTTATCTCTCCACCCTTTTTATCAGAACTCATCTTTGAGAAAAGTTTCCAAAAATTCGGATTTTTATGAGAGAGTTTAGAGCATTCTTTTTTCCAGCTCTCCTCTACTATATCCTTAGATAATTCCTCTGATAAGTTTTTAATCGATTTTATTCTTTGTTTGAGGAAGATAGTTTACTTTCCAAGTTCCTTTTTTCACGAAGTAGTTCGGATTGCTCTTCATTTATCAATCGATTTTTGTACGAGAAGAGAAACCTCTTTTTTCCATAGTCCTCCAGATAATTTCGAATAATGTTCCTTATTCTTTCATCCAAATAATTGATCTCGTCAAGATTTAGTATTTTCAATTCTTGAGTATTTGCCAATTTCATAGACATATAAAAATTGAAATGATTCCAATTAATGTTGCTGATATTATAACCAAGAAATACATCCTCAGTGAGAACTGCTCCCGTTCGTAGTTTCATCGTTTGCGGAAGATGGTCACTCCCAACATCATTTTCAACATAAGGCCGGTCACACAAACCACTTAAGGCATTTGCAACAATAAACAATCCTAATCGATCACCACCTTGCTGCTGAAAGTGGTTAAGCTCTTCAGACGTTAAAATTTGAAAATTTGAGGTTTTTTTGATCTCAAGTAAACAATTTCCATCCTGATTTGACTTCACGCACCCATATGCAAAATGCTTCGCATTTAAGTCTCCAACAAGAATTGGATTTTCATTTCCTTCCATAAAATTTTTGACAATCGACGAATAATCTTTCAACCTTTTGGAGTATATATACCTCCAACGGTTATCCATCCAATAGAAGTTTTTAAATCAATGGATGCTAATTCACATACATTCTGTTCAATTATTCTTGGATTCCGAATGTCAATAGACTTTTTGTAAAATATTGATGTTCCTGTGCCGGCGTTAGCACCAGGATGCCAAGGAATATCAATCGAGCTGTATCCAGGAATAGTGATACTTCCAGACTTCTTCATTTTCGTCTCGTTAATGATAAATACATCCATCTGAACTGTGCTGATAAGAGCTATCAGCTCTGCTGCCCGCTTTCGAAGAGAGCGGGCATTAACCAGGGTAATCCTGGTCACTGTTTGATTTATTTTGTTGGCTGCTTCCCTCTTTTAGGAGAGCCACCAAACCGAGTAAAAGCTTGGCATCTTTTTTAGTTCTGGTCACGTCCTTAATAGACCTTTCGAGCTCACTAATTAATCAGCTCGAGGTCGACCCGTCATTGACCCAGCTTGAAGTCGACAAAGTCTGCACCGCCGAGTGAGATATAGTCGTTTCCTCTGTCTGTGTTCCAACTTCAACTGTTTTCCTAACTCTTGGAACGTTCCATCCCGCCCATGGCTTCAAGGGTAAATTTTTTATGTCTGTTTGGTTGATTTTAGCATTCTCCGAAGCTTCTTTTAACAGTTTCTGAACAGAATTTTATCATTTTTCAGCTTTGAAGCTTCTTTAGCTTTCTCACAGCCCCGATAATTTGCCAAGTGGCTCGAAGAACCGCAGTTGACACATTTTTTCATGTTAGAGTCCTTGCAATCTGTTCCAGCATGTGTACCTGAACAAAATAGACATTTCTCCTGATTTTTACAGAAGCGTGCTATGTGGCCAAACCCTTGGCATCGATAGCACTGGACTTCCGGTTTTCTGTACCACTCGGCCTTTACATTCGAAAAGCCAATCTTTAGCCCCAATCGTACAAGCGATTGAGCTTCTCCATGATCAGAAGTTACCAATTTAATGATAGGGAGTCTCACTCCCCTTTTCTCAAAATGTTCGAGAGTCATTTTTCCTTTCACTTTGCCCTTCAGGAAGTCTTCGAGTTCCTCAATTTCGATCCAAGTTGGGACATTTTTTAGAATTATTGCCACTGGCCCGAATTTCTTATTTTTGAGAGACTGGCCTCCCTCTCCAAAAGGTTTGCTTTCTTCTAATTCAATTTGAAAGTTTTCCACATCTTTTTCGACTTTGAAATTCAGTAGAAACTCTCCTGACTGTCGGCGAGAAACTCGTGCCTTCTTGATCGATTTCATGTTGCATAGCGTGTTAAAAATATTAATAGATCCCATCGAGGGGTTATTGACTTTAAGCACAACAGTAATGTTGCCTCCAAACTTGTTTTTATATGATAAATGCTCGTTTTCTGTCTTTATTGTTGCCTTATTTTCACTCTTGAAAACTGACATATACACCACAACAACCACTATACTACGTTTAAAAGATGAACATGAGAAACAAATATGTGGTATTTTTGAAGAAAAAACACCTAAATCATAAAGATGCGTTTAAAATGTTGAATAATATGAAAAGTATTATACTTAAGAGTCTTGAGTCAAGACTATACTAATATTAACGCAATTCAAATGAACTTTAAATTGTTTCGAATTGTATTCTGATATCAAATCAAAAAGAACAAAGAAAATAACATTTTTTTCAGTTTAAACTCTATATTAAAACAATTAAATCGAATAAATATGTTACTAATAATTAGGAGGGGTTATAGCCCAGCCGAACGGATTGCTTGCGCGTTTCCGCGCACGATTGCAAGCGAGATCCTCTGCCTCAACCAAGAGGACTCGCGAGCATCCATCTTCTTCCGAGCAATGAGGATTCCGAGGTCTTTTAAGAAGCATGAGGTCAGCGGACCGGAAGCGCCTGATGTCTCAAAAGCCACAGGCACGATGGAATGCCGAGTGGCAAGATTCTTGTACTTTTCTACTTTGCGGGCTTCCTCCAGGGCCGCGGCCGAGCCGGAAGAAGGAGCAGATGACAGTAGAGCGGATGGGGACCACGTGTCTGCGCACGTGGCGTCTCAGATCAGGCAATTGCCATTCCGGAATTAGAAAGTGGTCATCCCGTCCGGGCGTTTGCCGTCCCCTCTGTCCAATCCGGCTGGTTCAAGCACGTTGGGGAAGCCAGCAGCGTTGAGAGCTCTTGAAATTACGTCGTTGATTGCTCCATGGCGAGGCGAGCGGCCTGCGCTCCGGCGGCAGGAGAGGGGGTGGAGGCCTTTCACGTCCACCGTACCACCGCATCGACAGGGATGAGGGGCGCAGACATCGAGCCCCAGCCGAAGAGCGACCCCGATACGCAGTGTTTCGTTGTCTAATAGGGAACCCGTCGATGACGTTGGGTAAGCGTCGAGCCAAGAACCACTATGCTCGTGTGCTGTAGAAAGCAGGCAGGCTTGGCGGTGTTGGTACAAGGCCGGTTGAAGCGTGGAGAACGAGTGTGCTGGCCAGATCTCGTCCCAATCCCTCTGTCTGGACATCTCAGAAGGGATCTGAAGGTTGGAATTGATCCAGAATTCCAGGAAGTCAGCAGTCGGCAACTCCAGAGAGAGTTCGTTGAAGGGGAGTAGAACCTCTCTGACAAGTTGGCGGCTTCTGGAAATTGAAGAAAATCTTAATAATAAAATGGTATGGTGTGTGTCTGTCTGTCTGTCTGTGTGTCTGTCTGTCTGTCTGTGCACCACCCACATTCAAATTGTTACAAACCAGATCAAATTGTCAAAACCTTCCCTTTTGTAGTTATTCGATAATGAGGCACAATAAAAGGTTGATATCCTCTAAGAACCTTCCTGTCAAAAAATTTTAATAAGAAGAATATCCTCGACGATGAGGTCCCCCAAAACCTTCAAGTCAAAAAATTAAAAACAAATTATTTTCTGCGTTTTTGTTAAAATGAACAATAAGAAAGTCCTCGACTCACATGGTGTGGTCCCCCAAAACTTCGAGCTCTTAATAATAAAATGGTATGGTGTGTGTCTGTCTGTGTGTCTGTCTGTCTGTGCACACCCACATTCAAATTGTTACAAACCAGATCAAATTGTCAAAACCTTCCCTTTTGTAGTTATTCGATAATGAGGCACAATAAAAGGTTGATATCCTCTAAGAACCGTCCTGTCAAAAAATTTTAATAAGAAAGAATATCCTCGATGATGAGGTCCCCCAAAACCTTCAAGTCAAAAAATTAAAACAAATTATTTTCTGCGTTTTTGTTAAAATGAACAATAAGAAAGTCCTCGACTCACATGGTGTGGTCCCCCAAACCCTTCGAGCCAAAAAATTAAACAAAATTATTTTCTGCGTTTTTGTTAAAATGAACTACAAGAAAGTCCTCGACTTAAAAATGCACAAAAAATTATATATACCAAAATACATTAAAAAATGCAAAACTTAAAATCAAATGAAAACAATGCAAACAGATAAAAATGAACAACAATAAAGAAAACCAATTTTGTACTTTAAAAATTTAATAACGTATTTTTTCTAAAAAATTTTTTTAATGATATTCGTTCATATTAGACATCTAAATTACAAATTGCCATTTATAATTACCTTGAATTGACTATCTGTACTCTTCTTCCTTATAATACACAAAAGATGAAGCTAATTACTGTTTTCGATCGCCAAAATTTACATGTTCAATTTAAAAAAAGCTTTAAGGCCTGTTTATGTTAGAGGCAATTTGAATAGAATTGCATAGCAAATTTAATATATAATCCCTTCCAGCCAAAAGAGGCAATCTGAATAGAATTGCATACCAATTAAATATATAATCCCTTCCAGTCAAATAATTTAGAAATTTAATAATGAATTTATGCAATTTAACAAGGTCTATAATGCTAATGTTTAAATGCCTTAAAAGATAGAGCCAATTAAAATTCAAATTAGTCATCTAAATTACATTTACCTTTATTCAAATCTTTCCTTATAATATCTCAAAAAAGTGGCTTATTATCTTTTTAATCGCCGAAACTGACAACCTCAAGTATGCTAATCTTTAAATTAAAAAGTAAAAAGCAAATTTTAATAAAGATTTACATAATTGATTATCTATTGACAAGACATTTATGCGAAAACGCGTAGAAATATTAACTATTTATTTCTGTTTTTGCGTTAACTTTAAATTTATTTGGGTATGCCTGTTTTAATTATCTATCTTATCGTTCTTAAATCTGTTAAATAACTACTCGGTGTGTTATGTGACTGTTGATTCTAATTTAATTTGTTTTTTAAGCTCAAAAATCAAAAATACTCCCCCCATCCCCCCTACAAAAATAGAAGAAAATACAAATCAAAAAAATGATGAAAATTAAAAAAAAATAAAAAACATTAAAGAAATACAAAAAAAATTAAAGAAAATTTAAAGAAAAATAAAGAAATACAAATCAAAAAAATGATGAAAATTAAAAAAATAAAAAAATAAAGAAAAAAAAAAAAAAAAAATAAAGAAAAAAATTAAAAAAGAATACAAAAAAAATTAAAGAAAATTTAAAGAAAAATAAAGAAATACAAATCAAAAAAATGATGAAAATTAAAAAAATAAAAAAATAAAGAAAAAAATAAAAAAATAAAGAAAAAAATTAAAGAAATACAAAAAAAATTAAAGAAAATTTAAAGAAAAATAAAGAATAATAAAAAAATATAAGAAAAATTAAAAAATTTAAAAAAATACAAATTAAAGAAAAATTAAACAAAATTAAACAAAAATAAAAAATAATAAAGAAAATAAACAAAATTAAAGAAAAATTAAAAAAATTAAACAAAAATAAAAAATAATAAAGAAAAATAAAAAAATTAAAGAAAAATTAAAAAAATTAAAAAATGATATAAAATCGAAAAATCCAAAGAGAAAAATAAAACACTATAAAAAGAAAAAAACACAATAGAAATACAAAATAAAAAATCACAATAAAAAAACAAATTTATAAAACAAATATGAAAACAAAAAACAAAGTCTATACGCCTGTGTGTTTCTGTGTGTGTGTTTCTGAGTCTGTGAGTGTGTGTTTGTGAGTGTGTTTTTGTGAGTGTGTGTTTGTGCGTGTGTGTGTTTCCTAAAGTCTCAGAAACAATAATTACAGAAAAATACAGATAATGCAAACAAACGAAAATTAATCCAAAATATATTGCAATGAAACTAAAAAGGAAAAAGAATTAAAAAATGCACAAAAAATTATATATACCAAAAAACATTAAAAAATGCAAAACTTAAAATCAAATGAAAACAATGCAAACAGATAAAAAAATGAACAACAATAAAGAAAACCAATTTTGTACTTTAAAAATTTAATAACGTATTTTTTCTAAAATATTTTTTTAATGATATTCGTTCATATTAGACATCTAAATTACAAATTGCCATTTATAAATTACCTTGAATTGACTATCTGTACTCTTCTTCCTTATAATACACAAAAGATGAAGCTAATTACTGTTTTCGATCGCCAAAATTTACATGTTCAATTTAAAAAAAGCTTTAAGGCCTGTTTATGTTAGAGGCAATTTGAATAGAATTGCATAGCAAATTAATATATAATCCCTTCCAGCCAAAAGAGGCAATCTGAATAGAATTGCATACCATTAAATATATAATCCCTTCCAGTCAAATAATTTAGAAATTTAAAATGAATTTATGCAATTTAACAAAGTCGATAATGCTAATGTTTAAATGCCTTAAAAGATAGAGCCAATTAAAATTCAAATTAGTCATCTAAATTACATTTACCTTTATTCAATAAATTAGTCATCTAAATTACATTTGCCTTTATTCAGATTACTTTGACGGGCTTAGATGTTTTTCCACAAAGATGAGGCTCATTATCTTTTTAACTGCCGAAACTGACAAATTCGATTATGCTACTGTTTAGATTCCTTAAAAGATAGAGGCAAATAAAATTCAAATTAGCCATGTAAATTTCAATTTGCCTATATTTAAATCTCCTTGATTTAACAGGCTTTAATTTTTTTCTGTATAATACCCAAAGATGAGGCTGATTATCATTTTCTTCACCGAAACAGACAAGTTCGATTATGCTAAAGTTTCAATTCCTTTAAACATAGAGGCAATTAAGTATAATGGCTTTGATTGGATAATACACTTTACATAAATTTCACTAAATAAATTTACGTAGAAATTTAATATAAATTACTGATTCGCGTTTACAAAATCATAAGAATGTCCTATCAAGAGAGATCTGAGAATGTTAACAACAAGAGAAAATGGACCATATAACAAAAAAAGAGAAACGAGGGGAGATTGGGGGGAGTAATAAAGATGAAATGTGCTTAAATGGTGAGGCGGTAAATGTAGTTTGTGTAGGTGTAGATGATGTAGGTGTAGTTAATATAGGCGTAGGCAGTGTAGGTAAGGTAGGTCTAGGTGGAGGTAATGCCAGTGTATCAAGCATTACAGAAGTTAATCTTCCAAATCGTCTAAATGAAAACCCGAATGTTAGAAAGGTATTAATACATGAACTGTAAATTATTTTATAGTACGTCGAAACAGATTCCAGATTAACGAACATAGAATATTCTGGAAATACACAGGTTTTAGATGATCTATATAGCGCAAAACGTAAATTAATAAATGTAGATTTGGCTAATTCAAGACACTATAGTCACGATGATATATGCGTTAGTTTAAGTAAGCGAATTAGAATGCCAGTTAAGAGGTCAAATGAGAGTTCTGAAATGGCAAAATTTAGACGAGAAAAAAATAGGTTGAGAATGGCTAGGAAAAGGTCTGAAGAGACACAGAATCAAAAGGAAGTTCGACAACAGCTGGACAGGGTCAGGACTGCTGTTAGACGGGACCAGGAGCCCGAAGACCAGAGGGAACTTAGACAACAGCTGGACAAGGTCAGGACTGCTGCTAGACGGGACCAGCAGCCCGAAGACCAGAGGGAACTTAGACAACAGCTGGACAAGGTCAGGACTGCTGCTAGACGGGACCAGGAGCCCCAAGACCAGAGGGAACTTAGACAACAGCGGGACAAGGTCAGGACTGGGATTAGAAGGGAGCAGGAGCCCGAAAACCAGAGGGAACTTAGACAACAGCTGAATAGGGTCAGGACTGCTGTTAGACGGGAACAGGAGCCCGGAGACCAGAGGGAACTTAGACAACAGCTGGATAGGGTCAGGACTGCTGTTAGACTGGACCAGGAGCCTGAAGACCAGAGGGAACTTAGACAACAGCTGGACAAGGTCAGGACTGCTGTTAGACGGGAACAGGAGCCCGAAGACCAGAGGGAACTTAGACAACAGCTGGATAGGGTCAGGACTGCTGTTAGACGGGACCAGGAGCCTGAAGACCAGAGGGAACTTAGACAAAGCTGGACAAGGTCAGGACTGCTGTTAGACGGGACCAGGAGCCCGAAGACCAGAGGGAACATCGACTGAATCAAACACAAGAAGAAATACAGAAAGAAAGAACCAACAAACCCAGAATGAGCATAATGCTGAAAATCGTCATCGCGTTTCACGACGGAATAGTAGGTTATATAATTATATATCTTTGGTAAACGTAGGATTTAGTTATAATATACACACTGACTATAGTGATTTAGGTAATATAGGTGCTTTAACGGAGATATGTACTTTTTGTTTAGCTATGAAATTTAAGGGGGAAACTATCGGATGTGCTGCAGTCGCGGAAAGGTACGTTTACCAGTTTTAGACCCGCCTCCTGAGCCTCTTTTAACACTGTTGAGGAATGATACACCATCATCTAGGCACTTCGTTGATAATATTCGCAGGTACAATAATGTTTTTCAGATGACATCTTTTGGTACAAGTGGAAATTTCAATCCGACGGGCTATATGCCCACATTTATACTTGGGCAAGGCAGTGTATCACAGGATGGGTTCACTCCTTCCAAGTGAAGGCGAGGATTTTAAATTTTTACAAATTTACTTTATAGATAATCACGAAGAACAATCTAACCGAAGATGTCTAGCAGATTCAAGACTACGAGGCAACATTATTAGTTCGTTACAAAATATGTTGCAAATGTGCAACACGTATATTTCATCTTTTAGATCTGTTCTGAGATCCACAGCAGATGAGATTGTAAGGTGTTTAATGCAGTGGATAGGACACCTGCAAATGAACATAACCGTCGATACAACGCACCAACGTCAAACCAGGTTGGAATTCTAATAGTAGGTGTCAACACTATGACTCGAGAGACATAATAATAAACAAGAGATCCACTGGATTAATGAGAATTTCAGAGACACATCGGTCATATGATGCACTTCAGTACCCATTATTATTTCCGAGAGGAGAGGATGGGTACAATTTTAAGGTAATGCATTTTAATCCGTCGACTGGTTTAACTACTACTAAAAAAACCAGTTGTATGGAATTTTATTCTTATAGGTTGATGATAAGAGAGCAGGAATTCAACATTCTACATCGTACAGGCCAGTTATTTAATCAGTTTATTGTAGATATGTATGCGAAAATAGAGGCAGAGAGACTTCTCTACATTCGGTTGAATCAGCGGAAACTGAGAGCAGAAGAGTATATACATCTAAGACAGCGGTTCTCAAATGCGGCCCCCGGGGCCGCATGTGGCCCCCAGGATTTTGTTTGCGGCCCCTCTAGAGTAACTAACTTTTGTAATTTTTTTAATAATGTTTAAATTAATTTTCATTCTTAAGGTTAATATCCATATTGGTGATTTCATTATCAATTTGAAGCACGTTTGGGGTACATTTATATAAATTTAATTTTTAGAATTTTAAAGAATTCCTTCCTTTGATGAAATATTCGCAACTCCATTCAGCGTGGAAATTAAGGATGCGCCTGCAAAGTTTCACTAGAACTCATTAATTTACAACATGATAGAAACTGGCGGCATTGTTCAAAAATGCGCCATTATTAATTTTTACGAATTAATTCCTCAAAACAAATTCAAAATATAACACACAATGCAATATGAATCTACATATTTATGCGAATCAATATTTAGTAAAATGGAAAATATAAAATATATAAAAATTTTTGTGCGGCCCGCGAAGCTATCTTAATTATCGATTTGGCCCTGAGCTAAAAAGGTTGAGAACCCTGATCTAAGAGATGCCATAATGAATGACGTAATGTGTCTAATGTAGGTCAAATGGTTATTTTGCCTTCGTCATTCACGGGAGGACCAAGATATATGCATGAGCGAACTCAAGATGCTATGACATCGTTAGAATTACGGAACTCCGGATCTGTTTATCACTTTTACGTGTAATCCGAAATGGCCAGAAATTAGTGATAACTATTTGTAGGACAAAAGGTCGAGTATAGACAAGACATCATAGCACGTGTTTTTAAACAAAAAGTCGATAAGATGATTGATCTTCTATGCAAGGGACAGATTTTTGGGAAGACAAGATGCCACATGTATACAGTAGAGTGGCAAAAAAGAGGTGTTTACCACATATACATATATTAGTATAGTTAGTAACTAAAATTAGGCCTACAGAGATAGACGATTGCATACGGGCAGAATTGCCAAATCCAAATGAAGATAGAGAATTATACGAGATCATCAAAAGAAATATGATACATGGTCCGTGTGGCATATATAACAGATCATCACCGTGTATGCAAGATGGTAAGTGTTCTAAAGGGTACCCAAAAACTTAATAATTAACACGCAAACAGGTGAAAATGGATTTCCATTTTACCAGAGAAGAGGAGCAGCTGAAGGAGGATATACTGCAACCCTCCACGAAGGAAAAGAAAATGAAATAACAGTTGATAACAGATGGATAGTGCCTTATAATCCACTATTAAGTAAGATTTTTGATGCACATATCAATGTGGAATTTTGTAATTCAATTAGATCAATTAAATATGTATGTAAGTACATTAATAAAGGGTCAGATCAGGCAATCTTTTCAATAGAGCAACGTGATGAGCCAACTTTTTATCAACATGGACGCTATATCTGCAGTAATGAAGGAGCATGGAGAATTTTTGGATATCCGATTCATGAAAGATATCCATTGGTTATGCATTTAGGGGTTCACCTGGAAAATGGGCAAAGAATTTATTTCACAGAGCAGAATGCACGCAATCAAGTTACAAATGCAAGAAATTCAACTCTGATGGCATTCTTCGAATTATGTCGTACAGATCAATTTGCAAAGACTATATATTATGTTGATGTTCCTAGATATTATACATGGGATGTCGCGGGGAAGAGATTTAAGAGAAGGATAAGAGGAAATCCAGTAAATGGACATTCAGGAATTGTAAGTGCAGATGCATTGGGTAGAGTATATACAGTGCATCCAAATAATTTGAATGTTATTGTGTTAGGTTACTTTTGCACACCGTACGAGGGCCAGAATCTTTCACTGATCTACGGACTGTAGATGGAGTACTCTGCGAAACATACAGAGAAGCCTGTTTTAAATTAGGTCTTTTAGAGGATGATAATCACTGGAATCAGACTTTACAGAAGCTGAACTTGCAGATTCCCCATCGCGACTAAGGTATTTATTTACTTTGATGCTAGCCCATTGTGGGTTAGCAAATCCACAACAACTGTGGGAAGGTCACCGAGAAAGCATGTGTGAAGATATATTAAGAGAGAAGAATAGATTGAGTTTCGATGCAGAGATTTTCAACATTGGATTAATCATGATAGATAGATTGCTAATATCTATCGTTGGTAAGAGTGTAGGTGAATTTGGTTTTATAATCAGCGATATTCATAATATTAATTCATTTGATGAGCATTATAATTTAGAAGAACTTCGAACAATAGTGGAAGAAAGAGAACAAAGCTTAACCACTGGCCAGTTGGAATATACAGAGAAATTAATCGAGTCATCCAAGAAGAAAACGGTTCTATCATTTTTATTGATGCACCGGGTGGAACAGGTAAGACCTATCTTCTAAATCTATTATTAGCTAAGGTCAGGAGCGAAAATAAACTAGCTTTAGCAGTTGCATCTTCTGGAATTGCTGCAACTCTTTTAGATGGCGGTCGAACCGCACATTCGACATTCAACATTCCGTTGAATCTCTCATATACTACTGAACCGGTTTGTAATGTAAAAAAAAATTCAACTACGGGTAATAGAATTATGCATTCTAGGTTAATTGTTTGGGATGAATGTACGATGGCTCATAAAAGCGCATTCGAAGCAGTTGATCGAACATATAGAGATATCAAGAATTGTAGCGACCATTTATTGGGGGAGCAATAGTTGTATTGGCAGGTGATTTTAGACAGACGCTGCCAATTATTCAAAGAGGGACGCCTGCGGATGAATTGAATGCCTGCCTCAAATCGTCATATTTGTGGACACACGTGAAAAAGGTAAGCTTAGATGTAAATGTACGTGCACATTTACAAGGCGTTAATAGCATATTCCCACAAATCCATCTAGATATTGGAAATGGGGCAATCACTTCAGAAATGCAAGACCAGAAAATTAGGCTACCGGAAGAATTATGTATTTTCGTAGAAACTGCAGAAGAATTATTGAATGCCGTCTATTCCGAACTATCTGAACACTACGTGAATTTCGACTGGCTGCGTGAACGAGCTATATTAGCTCCACTTAATGATGAGGTACTTAATATAAATTTAGATTTATTAATAAAATCCCTGGCAGAGAAAGAATATATAAATCGGTCGACGTTATTATGGACCTGAAAGGGCCTGCGAATATCCTGTAGAATTTTTAAATTCCTTAGATCCATCTGGAATGCCGAATCATCTATTGAAATTAAAAATAGGTGTACCGGTTGTGTTACTCCGCAATCTTGCGCCACCTAAATTATGCAATGGTACAAGGTTGGTTATCAAGAATTTGATGGCTAACGTAATAGAAGCGACAATATTAACAGGTAATTACAGAGGTGAGGATGTTTATATCCCACGAATACCTCTGATTTCGGAAGAATTACCTTTTAGATTTAAGAGACTACAATTTCCGCTGAAGATAAGTTTTGCTATGACAATAAACAAGGCCCAGGGACAGTCTTTAAAGGTAGTAGGCTTATTTTTAGAGAACGAGTGCTTTTCACATGGCCAGCTGTATGTGGGGTGCTCAAGGGTAGGTAGAAGAGAAAATTTATTTATATTTGCCAAGGATGGACGGACTGCAAACATCGTTTATCCACAGGCCTTAGAATAAGGTTATATCAAAGCAGGTCGCATTTATATATCTACATAAATTTATACTTATTTAAGGAAACTGCGAGCGTAGCGAGCAGGGCCTCCGCAGGAGCTAGCTCGCAGTGAGCGAAGCGAACTGCTGAGCTAGTAACTAATATGTCACATGCCCCACGCGTTACCATGCCCCACGCGTTACCATTGCTCTAAATTCTAAAATTTCAATTAAAAATATTTAGACGATTGAAATATATTTACTTATTAATTTAAAAATTAATAATATTATGGATTTTTATTTTTTCAATGCTTAACCATTAAAATTAAAAAACAATAAATTAAGCATGCTGTTTATTGTCGGGGTTAGGGCTAAGGTAAAGATTAGGGTTAGGGTAAAGGTTAGGGTAAAGGTTGGGGTTAGGGTTAGGGTAAAGGTTAGGGTAAAGGTTGGGGTTAGGGTTAGGGTAAAGGTTAGGGCAAAGGTTGGGGTTAGGGTTTGAAAAAATTTGAAAGTGCTTGTTGTGATACTGTCACGATCAAATCAATCTTTCTTATAACCGCGTTAATGTAGAATTTTCGAATGGAGATACAAAGATAGTTTACATGAAAAGAATCAAATAAAGGACAAAATAATTAATTTTAAATTTTATAAACTATCAAATTATGTTGCTTTAAGCTTTTCACACAATTCAAATTTTATTGCATTATGATTGATTTTTTAATTTTTCTTAAAAATTAAAAATCATATTTCTCAGAGGTAACGAGTGGGGCATAGTAATCGCTGAGGCATGTGACATAATATCTATGTCGCAGACTTGATGGTCAGTCCGACCGCGACTCGCTGTGAATCGAGAGGCAGTACCAGCGAAAAATTGAGACCAAGACGCACTGGAAGAGCCAGTTCGTCCCCCTTCGGTCATTAGTTTTCAATGCGATTTTTTTGCTTACCAGCCGTAACAACTTCTCAGTCTGTTTTCCATCGAAGGTGAGGGGCACAAACTCATAGACCTCCGAAAGCTAAGTGTATTTCAATATTTTCTTTTTCCTTGCAAGCCCGCAAGCATATCTTGGAAAACATGTCCTGGACAACAACCTCTTTGACAGGAAATCCAAACAGGTCATGTCCCAAACGAGTGACCTACCTCCTCTGAATGGGAATTTAGTCATCCCGTTGGGACGTTTTCCATCACCCCGAAAGAGACCAACGGGTTCCAAGATAGACGGGAATCCTGCGGAATCAAATGCTCTCTTAATCACTTCACGCGGAAATCGGCCAGCACTCTTCTCACAGAACAAGGCATGTAATCTGTTTGAAAGGATCATGAAATCATATCGGCAACGGTACAGTTGGCATATATCAAGTCCAGATCGAATACACACTCCGATACAAACAGCCTCGTCCTCCAAAAGTAGAGAGCATTTAGCCAATCCCCCGAGTAAGGCTGGCATGACAGTTAAAGGAAGTTAGTTGCATCTGATCGGCTTGCGTGCGAAGACTCTCCAAGGAAGCGAGATGCGTACCACATGATCAACACAGACAGCAAAAAAAGACGTCCGAGAGAATCACCCAGTTGGATTCCACATTCCGACCTTATGACTTTCCCAGAAAAACGGCAGGCTGCTTGGCATGGAATTGAGAAACTGGCTATCATTTCATCTCATTCCAGAGAGAATGCAGACATTTTGGGTAAGGATTTGTGATAAAGTGAGACCAATGATTCACCGTCCTAGAGCATAAATGATCGGATTTGCGTACTTCAGATTAGCATGAACAAGCTTTGCCAATCTAAAAGCTTGCTATCCATTATAAACATATACACATCACATAGCGGATGGATTGAAAAAGACCGTATTGAGATAGATCTGTTATACTCCTGTCTCTTTGAAGTTTATTCTGAACTTGTACACTCGTCGCTGGCGACCTCAACGCTAAAGTGGGAATTAAAAGAAGCCCAAATAAAACCTTCATGGGAAAACACGGAAGAGGAATACGGAACGTTGCAAGTACATTGCTTGTCAATTTTTGTCAGGCAAACGTGCAACACTGCATTTATGCACCCTGCAAGACATAAAACTACATGGACAGGGTGTCGAAAAATTTTTGTGGCAAAGTTATAAACATTTACAACCAGATTGATTACATAATCTGTCGAGCTAAAGACAAAGCACTTTTCATTGACGCAAGATCATATGGGGGGTCAATTATCCACAGTGACTACAAAATAATCATTGCCAAAATTTCATTGAATAAGCATCTAATAAGGAACAAAATTAATATCAAAGGAACACATGCTATTCACAGGAGGAGGAAACTCAACTTAAATGCACTGTCATTAAAACAAACGGGAAATAATTACAGAAAATGCCGTGATACGTATCTGAGAAGTATAAAAACAAATCAACTAATCCCCAAACTTTTGAAGAAAATGATGCCGACCTGCCCATTTTATTTTAAGGGATGAGGACTATTGCCTTTGGCAGAGTTGTCAAACTAATTGATAAAAATAATTAATTAATAGTTAATTTGATTAGTAATAAAATAAGAAATAGATATAGATATAGTTTGTAGTGGAATGGTAGTGTGGTGAGTATAATTTAGTCACTATTCACATCATACGACCAATTAAAGAACAATGTGATGTGCCTGAAGGAAGAATACCCAAACATGGACGTGGTAGTGTCAGAAGACAGCGAACTGGGTGCCCAAAGTGATGAAGGACTGTTGTCCCACCAGACAGAACAACTACATAATTTCCCACCCTCTCTAAACGAATGTCCAAACGCAGTGATCCCTTCGTACGAGGGAGATCGAATAATCTCTGAAGGGGACGAATTTGTGTCATTCGACGAACTGGCCCACAAACTAATCAACCTGCAAAACGTGCGTCGAATCCGCCTCCTGCCGGTCGTGGCCAAGAAAATCCGTCGACTGCAAACAAGAAGGACAGGCAAGAGGACAAACCCTTCTCTGCTGTTCTACAACCTGACCTACGGATGCTCGACTCACTGCGGGGCGGACATGCAGTTCAGACTGTATGACCGAATCACGTGTCCTTTCCGAATTGATGTGGGACTGACGAGATGTCATCAGTTTCTGGTGGTTAAGTCGATGGTGGAGGCTCACAACCACGCCTTCCCCCTCAATGTGCAGATTAGTCTGTTTGAGGACCAACTGGCTGTCCGGCCTATCCAATCTGAGCCCGAAAGGCGGGAAAAAGGTATGGTTTAATATTTCCCGCCAGTTTCGTTATATGGGCCGTTGTATCGGGAGAGAGTGTTCAATTTTGGGGACAAGTTGAGTGAGTTGAGGAATGAGGGGAGACTGTGTGACATCGAACTGAGGTGTGGGGACTCCCAGTCAGTCCGGGTACACAAATTTGTGTTGGCTGTCCGCTCTGACTGTCTCCGAGTGCTGTTTAGAAAGCACAATGTGGAGGTGTTGGAATTGGACTGCACGCCGGACACCATGATGGGGTTTGTTAAGGTCATCTATGGAGAACATGTCCCCGACTGTGCCAGGACTGTACAATTGCAGGCATTGCTTCATCACTTTAATGTGGATGTCCCCTTTGCTGTCATCAAGAGGGATCTCAGGGGCAATCGATTGTTGGATAAGGCATCCATGACTGACATTGCTGGACTCCTCTTCTCTGATGATCCTAATGTCCCCGACATGGTCAGAGGCACTGAGACCATCATTCGTACTCGCGGAATGAAGAATAGTTACATTTAACTGAGTTGTTTTGGGCTACTTTATTCTTTCGTTTATAATTATATATAACTGCAGGCATTCTAAGGGAAAGCACCACGTCAAAACTTGTTTGAATTAATTTATTGTTTTTTGAGTTTAGAAATGATAGTACAGTTGAACCCCGCCCCAACAAAAACCCTGAAAAACTTGACGAATTAACTTTTAATGCTTTTCGTCGATTGCCACCTGAAGTAATAATTACAAGATGGGGAACCTGGCTTAGTGCAACCTTTACTACTCGAAAAACATGCATACAGTTCGCACTATAGTTTCTGGTCCTGAATTTAACAAAAAAGGGAAAATCTTAGATAAAGTAAAAACTGCTTTAGATTCAATTAATTTGGAAAGAAACCTTGCATTGATAAAATCATGTTATAGTGACATATTAGATGGATTACATCAATGCCAAGAAACTTTTTTTACCATTGAGGATGCCGTTAAATTTATTAATGTGATAAATTTTGGGGATGATCCATGTGGAATATCTAAATATTTCCGTAAAAGAATAGATAAAAATCGATTAAAAGAAATTTATACTGCTAAGATTGATAATTGTTCACCAGAAATTTGTTCGATATTATGGAAATGTCCAGCAACAACTATTTCTATTGAAAGAAGTTTTTCTATGCTTCAAAGAAACTTTAAAAATGATAACATTAAATATTACTTTTCGTTATATTACAATAAATTTGAGTGATTAGTTCTAAATATAAGCCTTATTAAAACTTTATTAATACATAAAAATAAAAATTTATTAGGTCATATTAAGGGCATATATTTTTTCGTTTAAGGTCATATAAGTCATATTTTATCGGTCATATTTGAAATTTTTTAGGTCATATTTGCGGTTACCCTACTTATAATTAACTCGTTTCTGAAATAAATTGTTATAATTAAAAAAAAAATTTCACAGTTGTTGAAATATTTTTAGACTTAAATTGTTCACCGCTTTTCCTATAAACTATTTTTCTTGTTTTGTTTGGAATCACGTGAAAAACGCATTCATCCGAAAAAATTGTACTTTTCCATTCGTCATCAGATATGGTTAAAAATTTTTTCGTTATTTTCAATCTTTTTTCAGTGTTTTTTTGTTCAAAAATGGTTTATTTTTAGCGACACGCCCAAATATACCATTTTCGTTTAGATTTCTTATAATTGTTCTTGATGAAATTTTTTTATTTGTTAGTTTTCCGATTTCATTTGAGATCTCTTTCGATGTTTTTGTTGGATTTTCTTCAGAATATTTTATCAATTCTTTTAAATCATTTTCATGTAGATATGCGACAGATTATGGTACTTGTTAGAAAAGCGTGGATGAAAGTTAAAGAAACAACAATAATTAATTGTTGGAAGAAAATTGAGGAAAATAGAGAAGAATTAGTTGAAGATAAAAATTGCGGGGAAGAAGTCCTGAAAGAAATAATAACTGAAGTAATATCTGAAGAAAACGAAGATCTAGTCAAAAGTCGCGAATTTTATAATGGAATTGGGACAAAGGACAAAACAACGATATTAGAAACGTATGAAATGATGGATAAGTTGGAAAATGTAGCGCAAAATACATCTTTCGAGACACTCCAAAAATATTATGAGTTCAGATTTCAACTTGAAAAGATTTAAGAAATAAGAAAAATTTGAAATTGATTGATTATTTAAAAAAAATATTTAAAAAATTATAATTTATTTTAATCAAAATCAAATTAAAAAACAGAAGAAACTCGATGAGAATAATTTGTCCAGAGAGAGCAAAACCAACCATCCCTAAATCGTTAGACAAAAATGATTTATTATAACTGTTTATAGAATAAATCTCTCATAGAAAAACATTTTCAGTTGCCCAATAAAAACTTGATAATTTCTCAATCATTGAAGAACTAAATTATAATAATTTGATGAAATTTCTCTTACAGATTACAGTGACTAATCTTCCAAGTTTTTGAATTTAACATTTACTTCTCCCGTGACATTAAGTTCTCCGTTAAATAAAAAATTCATATGAGAAATAAATAGTCTCACATTATGTGGAGTACGAGCTGATGATAACTTTCTAACAATAAAAATATCATTTCCTGTGGGCAAATGGCTTATTTTATCAATGTTTGTTCCCATATGAAATTTTTGAGATGTAATCGGAGACCAGTAGGAGGCCCAGTATTTGATCAAATTAATTTCGTCCCGAATAAGGTTTACTTCTGAATAATTTCCGACGTTAAGTACGCCAATATATTCTCCATTGATTTCTCTAATTTTTTTGTCTGTTTCTGACTGCACTATACGATGCTGTCTATGCACGTTCATTATTGTGGGAATAAACATGGAAAGCATTTCAACTACAATAATTATTATTCAGCAACTACTTGTTAAAATTAATGAACTAATTATGTTAATTGTAAGAATCCAAGTCATTTTGACGTCAAATTTAAAAATAGTGTGACTTTAGGTAATTTATTGAACACTAATTTGGAAATTTATTTCAGGAATAAACTATTTCTAATTTAAGGATTTTAGACAAAATTATATTAACCCCAAAGACCCGTCGTTACAACAAAGTATCTTCTAGTAAATCTACGGAATATTTGCTCACTAGTAGTCTTCTAGAACTTTAGTTGTCCTTCTCAATGGCTAGGCAACCAATTATAAAGTAAATTTAATAGTAAAAATATTAAAAATATTTTAAAGAATCCACTAACCCCATCACGGTCCACGTCCTTAAAACATTCAAATAGAGACTTGAAGATTAATAAATCTGCAATACTGAGTAATTAGAATTGTGAGTCTTCATTACATTGATAGGTTGGCAGATTACCGTTGCCACTGCTCCCTACAGTAATCCAAATGAACTACCGCCACGAAACTGCTAATAAAATGAAGGAGAGTATTGTCGTTAAATATTTTGTTTTGAGAAGCATTTCCTTCACTTGTTCGTAAATTGAGATTTGGCCAATTTTAATAAATAAACCGCGGGTTGAAGTCATGGTTACTCCATTAAGTACCTTTATGGTTCCTTCTTCTCTTAATACTCGAACTAGTCCATCAAAAACATGTTTGTAGCTAGGGATCTACAGTAATAAAATGCTTTCGACGGTCTTTGACATGTCAGTCTGCATTCGGACGTTGACCATATCTCCGGGATTGCCAACAATTCCGCCGACAAACCCAGAAAACCCGGCCAAGCATATTTTTTGATAAAATAGGAGTGGTTTATTGGTTTTTTGAGAAATTTTTTCTTTAAATGTTTCATAAATAGCGAATCGGGCGAGTGAATATGTTCCCTGTCTAAATAGTAAATCGGATAGCCCGTTGTAGAGGCTTTTTTTCTGCATTAAGTGTATTCTTGGCTATTTGAAAATATCGTAGTATTGCCTTGTACGTTTGTTTGCAGATAATGTAGTCTATTTAATTATATTCTTAATATTCTCAGATTTTTCCTTTCTGTGTCGTTTTATGTCTTGTAGCTTCATGTAGTTTTATGTCTTGCTGACTGCCTAAAAGCAGTATTGCATATAAATAGTTTGAATGTATTGTGAAATTTTGCAAGCGATTATCCTAATTGATTTTTGATCCTTCTTCCATGACTTCTCATGAATTCTCCATGCCTACTCTTACGTCCTGCCTTTGCGTTCCAATCTCCAGTAATATCATGAACAATGTTTTGAGAGATTTATATTATTATTAGGGCAACCGAAAGTCAACAAAGTCAACTTGAGTTTTTGGTTTAATTATAGTGTTAAAATGATATTAGTCAAATTATTTCGATAAAAAAATGTATATATAAAAAGTTATAAAAGCAACAAAATCAATTTTCTACTCTTACCGTCAACTTTTATTTTATTGAGCAACTTTTTTACTCTTATTGTCAACTTTTATTTTATTGAGTAATAAAAATTTATAATAACATTTTTTTTTAATATTAATATAATTTCATAGTGCACGTTTCTTCGGTTTTTGTTGACTGCTTTTTTACAATGCTTAAAAACAGGAGTTCCAACACTAAGCGAATTTCTTCTATTGTTAAAAAATATCCTAAGGAGTTTTCATCTTCACTGGATGGAAAATTATTCTGCAAATTATGTAATTCTTACGTAACTGCTAATAAGCAATGGTTTATTGATAAGCACAGACATTCTAAAAAGCATATCCTGAGAATCCCAGATACTAATAATACTTTGGATACTCATAGTAAAAATGAGGTTACTGCTGATTGTTTTGCCGTGGATCTTGCAAATGCATTTTTATCAGCAAATATTCCACTTCATAAGTTACGAAATACATCAATTATTGGTTTTTTAAATAAATATGGACATTCTGTTCCTTCGGAAACCAAATGCAGAGACATTGTTACATTTCTAGGTGAAAGGATGGTTTCACAAATTATTAACACAGTTTCAAGTGAACAAATTGTTTTAATGATTGACGAAAGTGATTTTGGAAAAGAGAAGTATATTAATTGTCTTGTTGGAACGTTAAAAAATCCACAAGAATATTTTTTAATTGATTGTATTGCAATCAATACAGCTCCCAATGCAAAATTCGAGACTACATAAGCTTACGAATTTCAAGAAAAGACATTTTCAAAATAATGGAGTTATCTAAGCTACCAATTACTTCATTTCACCACGCATTATTATTGGATTGCCCGGCAACATCGGGTGAAGTAGAAAGATCATTTTCTATTCTTCACAAAATTTTAACCAAAGATAGAAATTTCTTACCTGAAAATGTTAAATATTATTTAATGTTGTGCTTTAATAAATAAATTTCTGTTTCTTGGGGCAACTTTTTATGCATATTATGTCAACTTTTTTTATTTTTTGAAGCAATTTAGTTGACTTTTAAGGTCAATTTTTTACATTTTTAAGAGCAACTTTCCGGTTGCCCTAATTATTATATAGCACTGTCGGAAAATCATAAATTTAATTAAGTTTTCCTTGTGCCACAGCCAGTATCCTCACCCACATCTGTTTCCATGCCCCCCTGTTCTTTGCTATAGTCCGTAATGAATCAAGATCGTCCCCACTTTTCAATCTTTTGTTTACTCCTGTCAAGTCTTCGTTTAACGCGGTAGGTAGAGTGACTCTAGGTCTTCCACGGAAAGTTCCTTTGGATTGGGCAAAATAGTTTTCCATGGCGATGTTCGCGGAGCGAGGTTGTCCAGTCTCAATATGTGCCCAAAAAGTTTCCATCTGGATTCCAGGATGTCCATGGAGATCGAGTTAGATCTGTTTTATAAGGCCGAGTTTGATATTTTTCTTGGGAATTGTATGTTCATAATTCTTCTCAGTTGATTTCGATGATATTGGTTCAAACTGTTCAGATCGGCTTTGGTGATTCCCCATGTCGATCCGTTATACAAGACAGGAAGAGATTTATATACCTACAACAAAGAAGAATAGAAGTCGTCTAATTTGTCACTGTTGATTGATACTTGGACAGAAGTTGGTGTTTATTATTATTTTTAACCTAAAAATCACCAACAGTTAATTAGGGTAATTAATTAGGTGACTCCAATTTGGTGTGTATACATTAATACTGGAGATTATAGAGTGATTTCACTATTTTTGCTTAAATTTAAATTAGATGTCATTTTAAATAATTTTAAAGTAATTTATCAATTATTAGTTTATTTGTGCTATTTACATGAGCTGCGGGATTTGTGTTGTTATAGGAGGCTGTGGTTTTTTGGGAACAAATTTGATACCTCTTTTATCCTCCAGAGGGTATAAAGTGCGGGTATTTGACATTGTGCGTCCAAAAGAACAGCTTGTTGACGTTGAGTACATGTCCGGGAGTCTTTTAGTAAAATCTGTAATAATAATTGTATTAATTTTCATAAGGATTTAAGAAGATGCCTAACAGAAGATGTTTCAGCTGTCTTTCTACTCGCATCTCCACCTCCACTATGTCAAGATGAAAAACTATTTATTCAGGTCAACTATTTTGGGACTAAGAATGTTATTAATGTCTGTAAAGAAGCAAAAATTCAAGTATTTTATTAAAAATTTAATAACTTCAGAAACTAATTCTGACAAGTTCAGCCAGTGTAGTTTTTGATCCACTACATGACACCATCAACGGCGATGAGACATTGCCCTACGCTCTAAATTCACCCGATTCATATACAAAATCTAAAATAATGCAAGAATCAGTTTTTTTATGTTAATAAACTTAAGACTGTTTTGGACGCAAATTCTCCAGAACTTGCCACCGTTGCGCTCAGGCCCCACGGAATTTTCGGACCAGGAGATCAAGTATTTCCATCAATCAAAAAAAATTGCAGTTCTCTCAAAAAGAGATTTATGATTGGGTACTCTTGGTTGGTTATTTTAGATCCGGTACAAATGTTGTTGACTTTACATACGTTGAGAACGTTAGTCATGCTCATATTCTTGCATTAGAAAATCTTGAAATTGAAGGTCGCTTGGCTGGAAAGGTTTTTTTATTTTACGAAAAAAGGCCTATAATATTACAAATGATGAAACTGTGTTCTTTTGGGATTTCATGGCCGACATAATGAAATTTTATGGACAGGATAAGCCTTCTATTCAAATTCCTTTCATTCTCATGCTATTTTTTGCCTTTCTTTTGCATTTTCTGAGGAGATTGTTGATGCCAATTGTCGATTTTAAACCATCTCTGACACCTATGATTGTCTCGCTCGCTGGAAGACATCACTACTACTCGTGTGAGAGAGCAAAAAAAGATATGAACTATAAACCAATAGTCTCCTTGAGAGAAGGACTCCAGAAGACGAAGGATTACGATAATTATAGTTGAAGCTAATCGGGACCATTTTTCTTTATAATTTCTAATAACATGGTTTTTAAATGAAATATTATTGATGCCTTTTTTATTGCGGGAAAATTATTTGTTCTTTGCCAGGGACTTGAAAACTACGATATGTTGAATAAGAAGAAAATAATATTAATTAACATTTTTCAGAATAAGCTCTAAATATTTTGATTTGTCACATTTCAAGTACTCTAGTGAAGGCATATTGCGTCGATTTTTTTCTTTCAATTTAAGTCAGAATGAAGTAAAGTGGAGGTTATTCTAACAAGCATTCTCTATATACTATCACAAAACGTCGTTTCTTATCTAAAGAAAAAAATGCGAAAAGCTAATTAAAACAAAGAATGAATTATTAATTATTCCGAATATTGTGTTTATTACGCCTGAGATAATCGATGACAAATTCAATTGGATCCTCAGGCCTGAATATAATTTGAAAATACGAAACCTTTGTTTGCAGAGTGACATCATTGACTGTATTATGATGGGCACAACTGTTTTGTGCAAATACTCTCGAGTTGTGTATGACTGATATTGTGCACGATGCATTTTGCTAGAATTTTGACGATCTGAAAATTTATTCTAAAATTAGGATAACTAAGAATTCTGGGGTCTAGAAATTGATCATCGTCGTAATTGTTAATATTGTCACTACTCATACGAGAAATTGAATGTGAATTGACTAAAAAAAGTATAATACAAAAAATAGGAACATCTATCCATAACACACAAAACTCAAAAAAACAAAATTTATATATATGTTTAAAAATAATATAATTATATATATAATTAAATATTTCCCAACTATTTTTCGTACTTTAAATAGATTCTTTGAAACATTGCATTAATGTTTACCTGCATTTTAGTTCCTTAATGGAAGCAATGATAAAAACGGAAAATTTGGAAGAGGCTTAGCTTCATACGAAATAGAATTTCAAACGAGGTCACAATGAGCCATGCCTCTATTGTCTGGCTTTATCTAACTTAAAACATTTTTTGGAAAATATATATCAATAATTTGCGACTTAATTTCTCAATTTGAGTGCCGTTTTGGGGTCGATTTGGTTACAAATATACTAAAAATATAGAATTTTAGAGAAAAATTACCCTTAATGAAAATATTTGCGACACCTTTTGATGTTAAATTTGGGGAATGTCCTGTACGATTCCAAATGGAAATAACAGAAAAAGAATTTGTCAACTTAGACTTGGATCTACCCATTGAAAATCCCGAAGATAGAGAATCATCCCTATTTGAGCAATACTGAACAGTCTCAGTTTCTGAAGATGACAGTGACTCAGATTCTGATAAGCAAAAAAAAACCAAAAAATATAGAGAAATTAACACGCACAAATGTCCAACAAATGTTAGATAAAATCTGCCACCTTGCTTGCACTCAAGACCCTGCATTACTCTCAGTCTGATCTATCTGAACAATAAAGCAATTGCTGAATCGAGGCTAAATACGAGGAAATCCTATTGAGAGATTTCTATTAATATCACTGTTTTACTTTTTGGTTATAAGTAAATTTAATGACTTGTTCAATATTCCGGCCTTCTCTTTATACCGGACAATTCTGTTGGTCCGGAGAGAAATCGGTTTAAATGGGTTTGACTGTACATTTATTCCGCATATATGTTAATACTAAGAGTCCAATTCTCGTTCAACGAGAGACGTCCTCGACATGTCTCTGCATGTCCATTTATTGCATTGATTACCACCAGTAAATCTTTGGTATCTTGACGACGTTACTCATGGAGGACTTATTGAGGACGTATAACATGATGTCACAAAAATTATTTCTGCGTTTGCTTCTATTAGGGTTGCCTGATCTGCCTGTCCACAAATTTATCTGAATTCGAATCTTCATTTTTAACTTTATCTCACCATGTTGAGCAATTGAGGATCACCATCTTTGACAACCTTGTTATCCTCTGTTCGCCAATCAGTGGCAAGGGCATTAGGAAAGCTCTCTGTGACAAGAAAGATGAGATGGAAATCTTTATCTCACGTATCTGCAAACTCAAATCTCATCTGGAGCTTTTTCTACTAAAAAACTATCTTTTTATCCAAAAACTTACTTTTTTATGCGGTCATCGCCCTGCTTTCGTGAACAAGAACACCTTAATAATCTGATTTCCAAAGCCCTCTGTTGCTCGTGAATATCAAATTCAAACATGAGACATACTGCCTGTCAATTTATCTATTTGTTGCGAGGGCATTTCGGTGATTTATCCATTCCATGTTACCTATCATCACTGTCCACTTCCAATAATTTCGTCAACTCTGTTCTCTTTCCCATTTCTGAACAGTGTGAGTTGTCGAAATATGATGCAGATGTCAACAAATGGGCTTCTCGTAGGCCCAAAAACCCGGAAATTTCTTCAGTTCAAAGGAACTAGGATATTACTTATTGCTCACACATACTTGAAAATATTTGCTTACACGCCGACTAGTCTCACCTGACAAGTATTAACTGCCCTTGTCAACCACATTCGGCCGATTGGCTTGAAGCTTTGTTGATTTCGACAGCCGGTATGTTCCTGAACAACGAATCAGTCTGTTTCGGCATCTGTATACGCCTTGGAATTGAGATTTGGCAGCCACATTGTTGCAAATATGACAAACTCGTCGACAGGAGGGGATTACACCCTTTCTCCTGTCGTTTTAGTGCCGGCATGACTCCCAGGTACGCTTCACTAAATGATGTCGTAAAGCGCGGATTTCCTTCAGTACTGGAACCAGTTGAACTAGACCAGTGTTTCTTTACCTTTTTTGACCGGGGACCACTTTAGTCTGTTGAATTTTTTGGACACCACCAGTAACAAAACAATTTAATAAAAAGCTCAAAAAATTAAAAAATCATAGTATTTAGAGTTAGTGTGATTTTTGATCCTCTTTTTTAGAAACTAGCTGTTCAATTTTTGGTACAATGTTGGTAAGTGCCATTCTCATATCGTCTTCCACCTTAAGTCGGTTAAGAACTTTACTTTTCAGAATAACAAGATATTGTCATTTCACATAAATAAGTGGTTGAAAAGGGAATTATCACTTCCAGTGCATTTTTACTTAAGATTGGATATTCATTAATAACAAAAATCTAGAATTCCATAATCGAATGCGAATTGAATGTCAACTTGCGAAACTGCGAATTTCGTAATTCAATCAACTGTTCTTGGAAATCAATTTCATGGTCGTCATAAATTAATTTATTGATTTCCGTAATAAAAGGGTGTATTATCCAAGTCGCAATTGGTTCAGTAACTAGGAAATAATCTCAAATTTTATTTTCAAGATTTTCGAGATTATCAATAATCAAAAAAGGAAACCATTTTTCAAATTCATTGTCACCAATCTTATTTTTTACCATCGGAAATAATTTTTTAGTCATAAAAATTAATTGACCTAAACATATTCCTGGGGACCACGTTAAGAAACACTGGGCCGTTGGGAAGAAAACGTTCTATCGGGTTTACATTATTAATGTTTAAGATTTGGACTTGCCCTCATATAGGATGCAACCAGTGTCGACTTGTTCTCTTCATTATCGCTTATAAACTCTGCTTATCGGCCTGGATTTACTCCTCTTGCTGAAACCAAGAAAATCGTAAAGTATGCTTCCTTGGTCGACACTTGTTGCTTTGTCCTCCTGGGTTTCGAAACCAGTGGAGTAATTAGCACAAAAGCTCTTAAATTCCTTCTAGAGATTGATTTAATTGTCTCGAAAAGGAGTCACGACAGTCGTGAAACGAGCTGGTATTTTCAACAGATATCGCTCGCGATATTATGCGGGAATTGTTTGTCCATCCAATCGGCGACTAATCTAAATTAAACTTTTGGATTTTGGGGATTTTATATTATATTTTGATTACTAAAAAGCCTCGCATTTAAAAAAATTATGGGACGAATCATTCTCTTAGATTAACAAAGTTAGAACGACAATATGGAAATCCAGTTACTATTTTTCCAGAAATGTTAGAAATTTTTGTCAATGTAAAAAGTAGAGATGGATCGGTAACAAGAATACATTTAAAAAGACTAACAATGTTGAAAAAGAGTTAAGAAGTTGATTTTGACAGATAATAGTTAAATATAACAAAATTCTTAATATAATAGAAATTTTAAGTGAAATCGAAAAAATGAGAAAATATTACCTCTTATTTAAAGAGTTGGAATTAATCTATCGTGCAAGAGTAAAAATAGTACTTATTGTATTAACATGGGATGGGCTGGTTACTTTAAAAATTTCTACAATATGCATATTTGCTTAACATCAGTGAGAGAACGCACGCATATATTCAATCACTCACTATAAAAAAACCCTTGAGAGCCCTTGAGAGAATGATCGCCCGTGGCTGTTAGTACTTCGAATCGTCTAGCGATCGACAATCTGACATTGATTGGAAGCGTCTAGCGATCGAGCTTGCATTGGGTTCGCGACATAATAAATAATGATGACCAGCGCAGAAACGATTAAAATTAATCTGACCGGAACAAGCAAGAGCATTCCTGAAGGGTGAACATTGGTGGAAGCTTATTAAAAACGAGGTTAGGAGTCAACCTTAGAATTTTCGACGTTAAAATGTAATCGTGAATTCTTTTCATTGGATGTGGACATTAGTTCGGGACATTGATTTTAGAAAAGATCCCAGAGTATTGTTTTGTAGGCCTATTCTTCAGTAAACGACCATTGTCATTTAGCACATTTAGACCAGTGCAAGGGTGGTATAATTTTCTCAAATCAAATAGGAATTGTCTTCCTCTCATATTTAGATGCTCTTCTGTCAGGAGAAGATTAATTTCACAGTGGAGATGGCCGATGGGTCCTGATTTAAGTATCCGGATATAATACGCATAACCTTGTTTTGTACTGATTGAAGTTCCACTGTGGAGCTTTTAGGTAAGCAGGGAGCCCGGCTTGGACTCGCGTAACTTAGTGTGGAGCTGATTTATTGTTTGTAGACTCGTTTGGAGAGTGCTTGTTTTAGAATGTTTGTGCGCCGGTTTGCCTTGTCCGAAATGCTCGAGACATGTTTGTTGAAGGACATAGTTGGGTCAAAAGTAAGTTCGAAGACAGTTATGTGTTTTATTAGCGGGAGGTGAGAGATAACTTGGGATGTATGCTTGACTGTCTCAAAAGATAATAATGTGACCGAGGACTTTGAGAGCAAAGTCTCTAGACTGTTTTCGGTGAGCCAATTCTTAGCGGAGTACAGTTGTTGCTGAATGTTGAAGGAGGCGGCTTTTTAGTCTTCGTGTTTTGGGGCGATAATAATGTCGTCTGCATAAGACAGTGCCAATTTGTTTGGGTCGTTGACCGGAAAGTCATGAAAATATAGATTGAACAGAGACGGAGATAGCACAGAACCTTGCAGGTACCCTATTTTAAAGATAACGTTGTTTAGAACAATGATCTATAAGCTAGGATTTGTATTTCGAGTTTAAATCGCTCTTCAGAATTTTGTCGATGAGTCCACATCAAAGGACGCTGAGCTAGATGGCCTTAGAGATGTTGATGGAAGCTAGGACTGTTTGTTTTGGGGGTCTCTTTTCCAGGACGAATTGCGAAACCGTTGTTAAGTGGGTAGTTGTTAAAAGTGGTTTGAAACCATTTTGGCTGTGGGATTTAGTAAGTGATTGGATACTCGTAAAAAATTAGTCTATCGAAAATTTTGGCTAGCGTGCATAAAAGAGAAATTAGGCAGTAGGAAGTTGGAATGGCACCCAGTTCGTTTGGTTTGATTAATGTAAAGATACGTGATTTCTTCCAAAGGGACGGAATTTTGTTTTTTGAAAATAATTTAAATTAGAAAAAATAGATGATGAGAATGTTTATTTTGTTGTGATGAGCGAACAAAGTGGAGTTTGGGCTTACTGCTATATTTGCAATGGAAACGTGAACATAACATCGCAGGTGTGTGTTGTGACTGATAGGACAGGACTACGTGTGCCCTACGTGCATGGGGGGGTTCGTGGAAGTGCAGAGTGGAATGTACAAGTTGTGGTAATGTTAAGGGGCAGTGGTGGAGTGAACGAGTACTATAATTCGGAGACAACGGAAATGGTATGTTTGTTGGAGGAGTGTTAGAATAGTCAAGACTCGATGTCTGTGGGGGAGGATGAGTAAGTGATTGTCAAGAAGTGTGTAGACTGGAGAGGGCCAGAGTGTTGTACCGATTCTCCTTTCACCTATATAGTCAGGACGAACAGAACACAATGCGAGGGTGAGTGTGTGTCTGACTGATTATAGAATGGTAGAACACATCCTTCCCACCCTTATCATGTCTTCTACTTTCGGCTCCGAGTCTGTCCTCCTAATGCGTGAGGGGAATTGGCTCGACATTGCTGAACGACTGTTTGCTGATTTGGAAGATGGCGATCGTCCATGTCCTCAACACGTCATTGACCGATTGAACAAAGTTACAATTATCGAGGCCGACATTGGTACGATTCTCTGTCTTTACATTCTAGTCGATCAGGCTCGATGTCCAATCTGTCTTGACCTGTTTGTGCTTGACGAGAATGTCGCCAATCTCACTTGTTCTCACGTTTTCCATGTGCCTTGTATCACAAACTGGCTGCAACTGGTTCCCATTACTTACTCATTCCAGCGCTCGGGCTGTCCTGTCTGCAGACGTACTGTCCAGGAAGAAGATTAACATTTGTTTATTAATAGTCTTTATTTCCTACTCAGTCACACAGTTGATTAGATTAACCTCATTATTTTTGCCAGACACGTTTACTTTCCAGATGCTTGCAATGGATAACCGGGTAGTCTTTTAGGATTCTGTTAGTGTGAATATTTTCAGAGCCGCTTGATACAAATCTAGAAAAGACAGCTGAGTTTAGCGAAGTAATTTATCCTTCTGACTAGTCAATTCTATAAACATGGTCGACTGAGACTTATTGTGCAGTTTTTGATCAAGTTAATGATGACTTTTGGACAATCCTGGTTAAAGTGGAAATTAAATTATGGTCTGGTATGTTTTGAATTTATTCGAGAATCTCGGGAGTGATTTGAGGACTATGGGAGTAAACATCATCATTTACATACCAGTCGGGAAGGTTCCTACACGTTCCTTCAAATAAGACAATTGTAATGGGGTCTTTTTTTATTTATTTATTAAAGACGGGTAAGCCAGTTAATGGGGGTCTTTTGGATTTAGACAAAAATTATATTGAGCGGCTGATGTTATAAAAAAGATTATTTAATGAATAAGAGAAATCGTCAAAAAAAATATAGCTATTATGAACTGGCTCGGGGATTGAAAGACAATTCCCGCGTAAAACAGCCAGCGAGATCCTCTGAATAAGGAATATAAATTCCCTCGGATTTCTGGAGCGGTAGGTGCAAATGCGGCCAAGTTTCTTGAGATGAGCAAGCGTCTTGGTCCCAAAAACACAGGAAGTTTCGACGGCAATTGCCCAAAAGCAAAATCGATCGAGTAAATCCTCATATTTTGTCACAGGCGCTACCGGTTACCGAGCGCTACGGGTTACTGAATGCTCAAATTTAACATTTAAAGAATTTTGTATAAAAATTAAACCTAAATTTTTTTAGTTATTATATTTAAAATTAATAAATATATAATTTCAATATTTTTAAAAGGCGCAGCATTTGATAATTTTTAAATAGATAATTTGCCATGCGTATTCTATAAAGTTTTCTTGATGCCTCGCTGTTTTGTCAAAACTGTACAAGAATATGATCATATAGTTAAAATATTGGAAGAGCAAGGGATCATTGGAATATCTAAACAAAAAAAATACAGATTAACTCGAAAGTCCAAGAATTTTATTTTCATTACCGGGCGGCTATATCTTAAAGACTCACGTGGAAACCATAAAATAGTCATTCCTGCAGACAATCATGAGGAGATGCAATTAGTGGCTACGCAAATTCATCAAATGACTCATTGCGGACATAACACGTTGGAAGAGTTTTGTAATCAGAGATATTTTTTTGTTAAACGCGAAATCATCAGGAAAGTAGTATCGGAATGTGATGTCGATTTGCGACACCACTAAAAATAGTTGATCCTGAAAACCACATTATAGCCTCACAACCAAATGAGAGATTTCAGATAGATCTGATTGATCTCAAAAGGTGAGACTTTGGAGATATTGTACAAATTTCCAGTATATTGTCAAACAATATTGTCGAATTACGAATGTCCGACGGAACAATGAAAAAAACCCACATGAAACGAATCAAAAAAATAAATAAAGATCAAAAAGGCGAAAAGTCTCTTTCCGGCGTCATCGGCGAAAAGTCTCTTTCCTTTCTAAAAAAGCTTGGCCGCATGATCTCCCATAAACGGGGAGACCCACGCGAGTCCAAGTGGCTTTTCGAAAGGATTTCCTTGGCCATAGTACGTGGAAACTGTGTTTCCATTTACGATGCCGGGAATTTAGTTAGTTAATAACTATTTGTTAATTACATATAAAAAAAAAAAAAAAAAAAAGATCAAAAATAATTAAAATTTTAGTTATAATCCATAAAAAAAGTTTTTTTCAATTTCTGTGTAACGTTATATGAAAATTTTGGAGCCTTAGAGCTTAAACGTCTTACGCCTTATTCTTGAATTAAATCTGTAGTAGATACATTTAGAATTGTTTTTATGTAAGATAACAATTATTAAATCTTAAATTAATAATTTATTAAACCAAAATTTAATTAAGGTTAAGATATTTAATTAGGATTTTCAATCCTGATTGGTAGTCTCTCTTCTCCTTTTAGGAGAAGAGTCTGCTGCTTGTTCCTCTTCATTCTCTATCTCTGCGTCAGTTGTTGTGCGTCTTTTATCTTTGAATGGAGTGTCCTGGCGGCATGCCATTTCTACTAGTTGATCGGTCGCAGAGGCATATTCCTCGCCAGTTATTTTCATTCCATGCTTGTGTTCAATTATCATGCTCTCTAGCGTCCTTTTGAGCACAACCGATTGGATGTATGTCATTGTAGATTTTTCAATATATAGTTTATCCATATAATTTTTGAAGCATCTTGTGACAACACCATCCCAGGTCAGAACCACGGGAATAATTTTAACTTGGCATTCGTAGAGTAGTGATAGTTCATTTGCAAGGAAATCATATTTGTGAAGTTTCTCAACTTCCACTTGTTTTAAGCGGTCCTGAGATGTTATGCCCACCTCGATTAAGGTTATTTCCTTTTTAATCTTGTCATAAACAAAGATATCCGGTTTATTGAAGTTGACTTTATTTTCTGTTATAATTGACGTGTCAACTCTAATTTCTACATTTTGAGTTGACAATATCGACTGAACTGAATGAGTCTTTAATTTCCTGTTCTTTTTGATTCCATACATTCGACAAATATGAAGATGGACACATTTAACCACCTCGTCATGTCTTCGGAGATAATCGCTATTGAGCATTTTACCACACTGAGTGGCCAGATGATCAACAGTTTGTTTACTTTTTTTACAATGATTGCATAACGGCCTCGTGTTTGCAAAAAACAAATTTCTATCTTGCAGAAGGCAGTATAATGCTTCACTTCGGGAGCCATTATTTCCTTTGGCTAACCATTCTGAGGAAGTAGAAAGATCGACATTTGATTCATCCAGGCATTTGAACATAACAGAGTGTAGTGACTTGGACTTTATTTTGTTTAGCAAATATTTTTTCTGAATGTCTTTGAGAGAATTAATATCTATGCTTTCTGTGTCAGCAATAGCGTATTTAGAGGTAAGAAATCCTGCGATTGTAGCCAAATGCCATTTCTTTGTTTTAATAACTCGCAGAATCCCCGACCTTCGCAAACACACAGCCGACTGTTTTTCCAAGCTTTTAAGGAATTGCATGAGTATTAATTCGCTCTTGAACGAGATGGAGGCAAGTCCTCTTCCAAAAGTTTTGCGGTCTAAATACAGCCTTTCTTTATTTGCAGGCTGGAGATGTAACTTGAGTGTCATGAGCAGTCGACGTATTTGTTTATCAATGTCATCAAATTCATATGGCTCAATATTAATTAGCCCAATATAATAATTATATAGGGACAATGCATATTCATTTATGGCATAGAATAAGTTCACCGAATTCAATTTTGTTTTTGACAACATAGTTATTCTTTTTTTTACATTCTCCATTATTGAATTCATAACTTTATTCTTGAGGACATTACTTCCTCCATCTTCAAATACGCCCAAATAGCGATATCCATTGATTCCTTCCAAAGTCTCACAGCATGATAAAGATTTGACATTAGAGGCCGATTTTTCAGAGTTCATCTCCAGGCCAACGATGTCAAAAAATTCTTTAACAGCTTCCATCATTTTAATAACACTGTCCTCTTTAAGAGCAAATATCTTTAGATCGTCAATAAAAAATAGGTGATTGGTAGAATATGTCAACATATTTAGATCCTCCTGATTAATTTGCAATTTGGGGAATTTAGAGTTCAGGATCCTGCTTAGGGGATCCATTACCATAACAAATAGCAATGGGGATAATGAATCTCCTTGTAAAATTCCTCGGGTTAGCTTTACTGAACCAATTTTCCTTCCATCAAGATGTAGATTTACTTTCCACTTCTTGACTATACTTTTCACAAAGTTAATAATCCAGAGTGGAATTCCAGAGCTGTCCAATATGTGGAATAAAAATTGGTGATCAACCGAGTCAAAGGCTTTCTTTACATCCACCCAAGCAGAGTACAGACTGTTTCCATATTCCTTGTTCAAGCATTGATTAATAAGTGCCTGCTCTTTCGCACCCTGACATTGCTTTCTGGTTCCAAGTTGATTGTCTGAAATCAGCCCAAGTCCATCCACAAAATCAGAGAGTTTAACATTCACACACTTCGTTACAAGCTTGTACAAAGTTGGCATACACGTTATAGGGCGTAAATCCTTTGGATTCTCACAATCATCCTTTTTTGGAATCAAGTAAGTTAATCCTGTGTAAAACCAACTCTCGGGCATGTACTCACCCTTGATTATCCGGATTACTTCATTACACAAGAATTCATGTAATGATTTCATTTTCTTGATGAAAAAGTTATATGTTCCATCGCATCCGCACGCCTTCCAATCAGGCGCATATTTGAGCATATCTTTAACCAACTCATTTGTGAATTGAGGTTCCATAGCTTCACCACCGGTAGACCTCACATCCACACAATTATACGAAACGTGATCCATATTTTTCTTTCTCCAGACGTTCTCCCAGAATAACAAGCAGTCATCATCATCAAAGCCATATAAGGTTACCTCATTATTCGACGATAAGTTTCGGTAAAACCTTCTACGGTTTAATTCGAAGCACGCATTGTCTTTTCGGAACTCTTTCCTCGAGTTATAAATGGATATTTGTTTCTCTTTAATTCTGATTAGGTCATTCATTAAGGCCTCAATTCTCATTAGCTCTCCCTTTTTAGATTTTTTATACCCGTAGCGGCAAAGAATATCCATTACATTTTTCTTTTCAGATTGAGGTAATGCTTGTCTCGAAAAGGAATTCACTAATTTAATTTCAGCTGCTAATTTCGAAATTTTGTTTTCTGTGTTTTCCAACCATGTGCTTTTTGTTTTTGGTCTTATAGTTAAGGCCAAATAAGCACACTGTGCAGCATATAATATGTCTGTAATCTGATCCATATTTTGTGGAGGATTATCTTCTGTAATACGATAAATTGCAGAATTCAATCCAGACAGAATATTAGTTTTCACTCTATTTTTTTGGATTTTTGGGGTAGGTTTTCGAGACTCTCTAGGAATAGATTTGATTCTTTCGAGTTGGACTTTGAGTTCTTCTAGACAATTCTTGAAGTTAGAAATTTCAATATTCATGTTAGATTTTCCTTCACTACAATCGCCTCTTTTCCCTACATTTTGATTCCCATTTAGTGGTTTGACCATTTTTTTTAGTTGATATAGACTTGAGCACTTTAAGTATTTTTCATTGAACTTTTTCAGAATGAGATCCCAGCCACCTCTAGGCATCCTTCCAAATCTTTCTTTGATAGCATAGAACACCTGAGACACCCATTCAGTCTCAGAGACACACTTGACATCCTTAATAATGGCGGACATGGAATGAAAGTTAGTTGGTGCAGCACGACTTCCAACTGTAGGATTATTGTTAATATTAGTTCTTGTGCCGTTATCCAGCCCCAGAGACAACACTCCTGCATCCACTATACTGTTTTTATTATTTGATTCTGCAGAAAGGCCCATGGGATTCGTTTTCTTGTTATTGATAAAAACGGACATGCACAACACCACAAAAAATTAATGATATTAAATCTTAATAAATATATTTTATTTTAATATAGTAATTTTTAAAGCAAGTTTTTGTGCATTATAATTTTAACAAATTAAAAAATATAATAAAAAAAATTATAACTTTTTTTACGTGTTTGATCAAATTAAGTATATCGCAGTGCTCCGCGGAAACTGCCACTCGATACGCAGTGCGGCGACTTTGAGCTGACCTCCAGGCTCTCTATTAATTCGTGTATAACTTATTCCCCATTTTTCCTTTGATGAAAAAAAAAAAAAAAATTAAGTATATTAATTTGAAACATAAAATTTCAAGTATTTTTTCTTGATTTTTTTTTAAGTCCACTCGGGTAACCCGTAGCGCTCGGTAGTGCCCAGCGCCTGTGACATATTTCGTTAGTTTTGCGAATTCGGCCTTCTCGGCCGACGAACCGGGTCGACAAGCCGTAGCATTTAAGGCACCCTTGGCGAAAGAGTCAGAACAGGTGACGTCCCAAACGAGCTGCTTCCCGGATTCAAAAGCGAAAAGCGTACAGCCGTCTGGACGTTTTGCATCTTCAAGAACAAGGCGTTTTGCATCGTCTGGAGGTTATAAAAACTAAAATATTTTTAATAAAAAAAATTAATAGGAATATGTGACATTGGCAAATGAATATGTATAGGCAACCGGCTACATTTTACCTCTAAAAATCATAATTTTACCTTGAAGAAATTATAATACACTCGACTTTTGAAAATGGAAATTTTTGGTTTCTTAGAATTTTATGGGCAATTTGAAACAATTAATAATTTTTTTTTTTAAAAAGGTACTACAATTCCAATCACGAGCTGTAAAAAGCGCATATAATTAATTCGCGGCTGACGACATAATCGAATAGGCATTGCCGCGAACAACGGCCAATATGCAGACATATGCAGACAACTGTGGATGAATGGATTGCCATTGAATGATAATTTTTTATATCTGTGACAGAAAAATTTTGAACTGTTAAACTCCAATGTGATATCATGATTGTTGATATCTCAAGGGTTCTTAGGGTTTAAGAAAAGTAAATTAGGACTGTTCCCAAACGAATTTTTATTTTGGAAGATCTAATTCTTTCTAATGAAAATCTACGATATCATCAAAGATTCATAATTTGTGAATCTACCGTTAAAGAAACGCATTATTAGACGGTTAACTCTGTTTATCCTTATCGTGGTCGTTTATTTCAACCGTCTTGCCATTAGATCATCAGTTTCAACAAGCTTTGCCTTTTATATCTTCACATCTTGATGTGTGGGTATGCTTCTCAAGAGGTCTCCAAATACTGTAGGCCGTCCTCGTATTATTAAAGTACCATAAGTTGAATAAGGATTTAATATTCATATGAACATACTAACCATTCTTGTTTACAGCATCGATATAACTAAATATTTGTAGATTATCACGTATATTCTCCTCGGATCTTTTTAAATATTATTCAACGCTATATAACATATAAAGTTGCCGTCAACACCATGCCTTAAACACAGAGACAAATCGGGTTGTCTGATCAAGTAATCAAATTGCGTATTATTTGTGAAATCTATTTATTTAAACGATCGTCACTATTATTATTTTTATTTATGCACTTTCGCGATTCCATCGATCATGACAAAGCTGGTGCATCACAAGAAACAATAAGAATTATTAATTTGGACCTTTTCCCTCTATCTTGGGCGACGTCGCGTAATGCGTCAAGATCGTCCCTGTCCTTTAGATTTTTCCTCTCTCTCTAGAGGTCTCTTTCTTGTGTCACCGGGTAAGTATTTTTTGGGCGTCCACCGAAACGAGTACCGTCAGTTACGAAATAGTCTTCCATAGCGGTGTTTGCCGGTGCCTTTAATTGATGTTATGGCATAAACCAGAGGTTTCCAAATGGGGAGGCGCGCCTCCCTAGGGAGGCGTTGACTCGTGTCAAGGGAGCGCGAAAAGTATTTCAGAAACTTTTTTAGAAAATTATATCTATGTAAAAAACGTGACTATATTCCGATAATAAGAGTTATTAATTTAAAAATTATATTTTTTCAAAAATTTATTTATTATTAGACAATTAATATTTTACACTGAATAAATTCTTGATGGTTGCAAAAGAAATTCACGAATAATAAATATTTGACGATGGTTCAAAAAATCAAAATGATTGGAATATAATCAATACCACTCCAAAGACAAGAAAATACTTTCCATCTTACTTATTGTTAGGATTCACACGTATCTTTTTGATTCATGAAAACCCCTCTGTTTGCTTTGCCTCAAAACACTTGCAGCAGATAGATGAGGCCATGCAAATTAAGATACATTTTGAAACGATGCATTCTGAACATGTCCATAAGTCTGAAGAATTTTTTAAAAGAAAATTAGAAGAGTTTGATACCAACGAAATCGTTAAAAAAACTTGTTTCTGTCCTTCAAATGCTTTACTAGCATCGTACCAATGTCTTACAGTATGACTACTGAGCTAAGAGTAGCACTCTCTGCGATGACACCAAATTTGAAAAACTTTGCGCCAAGATGGAAAAAAATTATCTCATTAACTTTTGTTTTAAAATTGTTTTTGATAAAATAATAATTGTATTATATTATGGAATATAAAGGGAGGCCAGATTGTACTTTTTCTCTAAGGGAGGCGCGTAAAAAAAAGCTTGGAAACCTCTGGCATAAACTGTTTTACTGCTGAGTCTAGAATGCCATTTAGAGGCTAGAGTGCGCCGAAGTTGGTCTCTATGGAAGGAATCTAAATTCAAGCCCCCATGTTCCGGCATTGTGAAGAAGGACAGGTTTTACCAGTGAATTGTATAAGCGTATCCGTTTTTGTGTACTGAGTCCTTTGCGCTTTAACCAATTTTTCTTTAGGTTGATCGTCACTACAAACATTGATTAAATCCGATAGAATTTCAATCTACCAGAGTTATACAACAAAAACCTCATAAACCACAAACGTATCCAATCGACTATACTAAATAAATCTCAAACCGCAAAAGCCTTAGTCAGTTTCCTCAACTTTGCCAAACAGGAATGTGAGATTCTGACATATTAAAAATAATTCATCTTTTTAATTGAATGGTAAAAATAATTGTAGGATCCAAAAATTTCTCAAAATTAAAAGAAACTTTCAAGGTGTGGAAAAACGCTTATAAATACATTTTAATAAAATTTTTTTTTATTATAAAATTCTATGGTCAACTCTGTCAATAGGAATCACAATGTCCCACCCATTCATCTTTTCAGTAACCACAACCTGGCATCCAAGTCTCGAACTATCTAATAATTCAAGAAAAAAACAATTCCGATGGTGTGGAGGCAAGATCAAGTAAATCAAGTTCTTCGTCGCAAGGCTTATGAGATAGTTCGTTGAAATTCTCAGGAGTAAAGATAAGTTGGCACGTTGAGCAGGCCAATACTCCATCACAGACCCCTAAATTAAATAAAAACCTCACCAACCGAATCCATCCAAGTCGAGATCATTGTTGATCACAACATCTAACAAGTTTTGACCTTCTACTGCATCAACTGTTATTTTCTTGCCATCAGGCAACACAAAGTTAACCGAGATTCTATTTTATAATATAAATTTTTGAACACTTTTGGCTGAGTGTATTTAAAAAAACTCCTTACTAAACAAACTTTTGAAAATATCAATCGGCCGACAACTCTGCTTAACAACCTACTACTAAACATGAATATCAAAAAAATATTCAATATAATAGAATAATTTATTTCAATAACAAGAAAGACGGGAGTTTAATTAGATCTTGAAAACCTAATTTCCTTTATACTTAGAACCTTGTGTTATCTGTTTAATTAGATAACTTTTCATTTCATGGAAGATAGTTTATTCAAACAACAAGAAAACAAAACAAAGGGTCATACAGGCGGAGCTTTGACAAAACTCAAAGGATCAAGGCGCAATTCCCTCTCAGAATGGCTAACGAAACATGTTCGAAAAGCCATCGAGTTTCGCGGGGATCCTATTTGCGTTTGGAGATTTCAAGCCCGATGTCTTGGAAGAATCGAAAGGTTCTTGTGCCGAGAACCCCCGAGATTTCAATTGAGACCGGCACGAATAGAACCCGTCTACGAGCGAAAAGTATTTTTTGAGCTTTTGTCTTCTGCTCGTTTGGCAAGAGAACCTGCTTCGGATGCGGACCCAAGAATTGCAAAGGACGCAAACGTATCGGACCATGTAGACGCAAACGTGCTTTTCCACACTTTTATGAAACGTGCGACACACCCTCGGGTCTTTTCCCGTCGTCCCTTGAGAAGCCTGGTAGTCGAGCTGCAAGAGGACTCAAGAGGCCTCGAGGGCGTGCTTAACAATGTTTTTCAGCCCCGACAATAAAAAGGGTGGAGGCCCTTTACGTCGACAATATTCCCCCATCGGCATTCGTGAGTGGTGTAGATGTCCAAGCAGAGTCGGAGAGAGATTCCGATTTTTAAGCACTCTGGGTCTAGCAAGGTTCCTGCTGCAGGAGAGGGATAGGCGTTAATCCAAGCGCTCGTACATGGAGATGCTCCTGATAACAGGCAAGCAAGCCGGTGTTGGTGTCCGTAAGACTCTAAGTGCCGAAAAGACTGAGAGCTGCTGGCCTCCGTCCACTCGCACATTTGGCAAGGATCTTTGGGAATCTGAATCCGTATGAAAGCTCTTTGTCCGTGAGCGATCCGGAGGGGAGAGAAAGGATCTGGATTACGAGAGGTCTGCATTGGTGTGAGGAGCATGGCAAGGAGAGAACAGAGGTGGCCAGGAATCCGACCGCCGTCCCTGCTAGGCAAAATAGCCTGTTTCCAGCCCCAGTTCTCAGCAGCGAATCGAATTCTCCGACTTCGTCCAGAAAACGGAAACAGGATGAAGTAATGAGTGCGTACTCCAAGCGAAGAAAAACAAGAAAGTTACAAACCAATATAGGCAGAACTCTCATGGCTGCTCTGATGTCGCCCACGATCAATTTTGATATGATGCGGACCCCAAGAGAGTTGAAATAGGAAGATTTGGACCCAAGCGGATTTGGATGGAGACAAAAGGATGTCATTAATTAGAGAAGCTAAAGATTCGGAAGCCAGCGGCCTTAGGGATTTTCACGAGCACAAAGCGGCTGAGGCGGAGAGAGGAAATTGCGAGAAAATTCTTCCAGGCAAATGCCAGAGAAGATTTTGGGGTTTCTTGGGGACTGAGGTAAGCAAGAGGGACAGGAACAGCATTTTAGTGCCAGTGCCTCGCGTTTGCCCATCCTTTAACTGACACCCAAAAACTATTTTTTCAATCCCCATAAAGTTCCTGGCCATTTGAAGTTCAATACGTGGGCGTATTTCACTGATGAAGTCTCCTGCGCACTCACGTAAGCAGGATGAGGATACCTCAGAATATCGCACATGTACATTGTCAAGGCATAGTTGATCCCAAGATCATGTAAATCTTCCGAAAATTGTCCTTGCTAGTCGGAGTGTCTTGTGACGTTTCAAAGGATTGGTTCACCACGTTTATGCAAGAGAGGCTAATGGTTACTCACAAAATCAGTATGCAAAACAGGGTTAGTCTGATAAAAAGGCTACTTTTTACTTTTTTTCAAAATTGACGGTGTTTTGGTCTTAAAATAAAAGTGATATTAAACTAATTAAACGAATTTCCAGCTCAATAGACCATCCTCCTCTTTGCCCCAACACGGACAACCTTGACCGGTCTCCAAACTTCTTTTAGGCAATCTAAAGGATCATTCTTCTTTTCTCGGATGAGACGACTTTCATCAGGTTCTAATTCATAGTTCCATCGCTCTTCCTCTCGATTAATGTTATTATAGGAGTAGGACTCTTTTTCAAATGCTCCCGTCATTAAGTCGGTTTCGTCGAGTTTCTGATTTATGTTGTTATCAAGGAAAGTTATATTTTCTTCAAAACCGTCGTCCTCTTGGGACATCATTCCATGTTTATAATCGATGCACATACTTTCAAGAGTCTTCTTCATGAGAATAGTTTGGATGTATGCTCTTACAGGGTACTCAATTTTCAGACTATTCTGGTATTGTTTGTAGTATTTACTGACAATGGCATCCCACGTTAATACTATGGGTACTATATTCACTTTTGCTTTGTGGATTAAAGCCAATTCACTTGCTAAGAGATCATACTTGTGGGATTTTTCGACTTCGACTTTTTTAAAAATTTGCTGCGAAGTTATTCCAATTTCGATTAGTGTAATTGTATTCTTAATTTTATCCCACACGAAAATGTCGGGCTTGTTGTTATGAACGTGTGTGTCAGTACTTATAGTATTATCGACTCTGATCTCAACTGCTTCATTTGCAACTATAGACTGGACTGAATGGGTCTTCAATCTTTTTGACCTTTTTATTCCATACTGTCTGCAGAGATGTAAGTGAATACATCTCACTACTTCATTATGCCGTCGTAAGTAATCGCTGTTTAGCATTCGCCCACACCTGGTAGCTAGATGGTCAACAGTTTTTTTCGCAGAGTTGCAATGTTTGCAATTCGTTTCTCCTGCTCCAAAGAGGAAATTGCGGTCTTGTAGTAAACAGAAGGATGCTTCTGATCTCGGAGAGATGTTTCCATATGTTAACCACGCGGAGGACTCCGTAACATCGACATTAGTATCCTCCAAACAATTAAAGAGGATTGAATGCAGAGGTTTTTTCCTGATTTCTGCAATTAGGTATTCATTCTGTAATCCTTGCAGTGCCTTCACATTGAGACTTCCGTGGTCTCCAATTTTGTATTTTCGAGTGATAAATTCTACGATTGTGGTCATATGTGTTTTCTTGGACTTCATGACCCGCAGAATTCCCGCTCTTCTCAAACAGTAATGAAACTTCTTTTCAATTTTGCCGCATTAGCAGCTCAACCGGGAGAATTAATCTTCCAGGAAGTAAGAGAAAAGAGTTATTCCATCGGGGCTTCTGCCATCTCTCCGGTCCAGCACGATGGGTTCAAGTTATGATAGAAATCCCACGGCCTTGAGGGCCCGTCGTATTATGCCGTAAGTGGAGCATGGCGGGGAGCGCGACCTGCACTCCTCTTGCAAGACAAGGGGTGTAGTCCTTCGGAATCAACTGTTCTTCCGCACTGGCATCTGTGTTCCAGACAAACGTCAAGACCCAAACGTTGTGCAACACCGATCCTCACACAATCGTCGTCCATAAGCGTCCGAATGAACTGCATGGAAATTCCTGGAGCCTTGCGCCGTTCCCGTGTTGTGCCCCAGAAAGCGAACAGACAAGACTGTGTTTGTTCAACTAACCGCTTCAGGTCATCAACAATAGCCTTACATGATATTATCATCCGGGATCGAAAATCCAGCTTCCTTCCACTGCAGCCTCGTCAAATACTATGTTCAAGGAAAGTCCAGTAGTGTGATGTAGGACTTCCTGGACGAGATGACTGCAGCTTGAAAGCGATGACAGATATGCCTTGAGTGCGAAATCCACTCCCAACCTGAGACTCGTACTCCCGGCGCTTGTAGGAAGGTTACATTGATAACAACCAGGTTCGTCTAAGTGGATGTTCAAGAGCGATTCAGCTGACTTTCTCAAAGTCCTATCCAGTGACTCTAGGATGTCCCGATATTCAAAGCAGGGAGAACACCGGAGAGCGTATTGGAGTTTAGGCAAGCCAAAGCTATTTTTCAAAGGGAAGAATGCAGTATTCGCATTGAGTGAGGAGAGTTTCCCCGTGAGTCCTTTGCTAAGTGGGCACCCAAGAAAGTATTCCCTTTCCCGAAGTAAGACAGTAATCCCGGGTAATATTGAGTTGAAAGACTTCACGTTGATAAAATCACTCTCTGAGTATGTGATATTTATTAGCGCCGATTTCTTTATATTTATTTCGAGTCCGAGTTTTCGTAGTATAGGCACGACTTGTGACAGGATCAACATTTCACCACAGCCCTCCTCGTTGCATCATCAAGATACCAGAGGTTCAGTTCCGCGCTGATAGAGCAAAAAGTTTCATCAATTGCCAAAGTAAAGAGAAGTGGACCAAGAGGGTCTCCTTGTTGGACTCCAGTCTCCGAAAAGATAATCTTGTCCCCAAAGACGAGTGAAGACTTGGTTCCGTAGGCCAGGTAGACGAGTGGAATAGATTAAGGGGCTCGCTTGCTTACAGTCTCAAAAATTTGATCCTCCGGCGGTGAATTGAAGGCATTGCAGATGTAAAGCTTGCCGCCCTTCTGGGATTTTGTTCGTTTTACTGTATGAAAAAGCACATCACATCCGTTCTTTACACCAACTCCAAGTTGGAAGGAAGAAAATTCTTGAGATATTCTCGGACAGACAAGGCTGCATACAATTTTATCTGCTAGCCTTCTGAAGTAGTTCCCAACGGCAATGGGGCGGACTCTACCTTCGGGTTTTTGAAAGCCAGTAAATGTACACTGAAAAGAAGCTCCCTTGCGAGAGTAGGGATATCCACGTTCAAAATACCAATGACCAGTTATGTAGTTGATTTATAAAGATTGCAGCCAGCCTCTACAGTATCCCCAAACGTGAAATCCTTAATGTGACCTAAAGCAGGCCATCGAGACCTCCACTGCTGCTCGCCGCGAACGACAAAATGGTTCCCCGCATTTCACCTTCGGTAGCAGTTATCCTTGGCATATTTCCCGGAAGCACGAATAAGCGATAATCTTCCGGCGCACGTAGATGTTTCCGTCTGATCTGCTCGAGAACTTCAGGCGTTGTGCCCAGAACAGTATCGTCGCTGGAACGACCGCAACGCCGCCCGGACATCGCCTTCAAAAAGTTTACAATTTACTCTCTCTCCGAGTGTATCCGACGATTCCGAAAGATCGTATGATCGACATCTGGGGTGTTGGTTTCAAAACTTCCGTTTTGTTAATGAATTGTAATTGGAAATCCTGGATATTTTTCTTCATTTTTAAGGAGAGGGAGTTTCCATCGCATTCTCTAGTGTTCCGATGTCGTTCCTTGGCTAAATATAAGGTATGCCAAGTGCAAGCGGGGCAAAGCCGAAGAGTTTGAGCCAGGCCTTTGATCGTTGAATGTGAGTGCATCGTCAATAATGGAAGCCAGGGATTTAGCTGCAGAAATCCGGACGGATCTCGGGATCTTGAGTGAAATCTTTTTGTCCTTCCTTTGCTCAGACAATAAAAATCCAACGGCTCATTAGATTCGGCAAGCTCATTCGGAATGTTTGTCTGAGTCTTCCGACCAAACCCTATATATGCATTGCAGTTCCAAAAACTGACTGAGGATGCAGCCTGTTGGGACATCCTTACACATCTGAGGTAGAAAAAGTTTTCGCACATCGAGCAGAAGAGCCCGTACTTGCGTGCATTGGCACAACCGCACGAAAAACCCATCAGACCAAATCTCTTAGGCATAATGTGCGTCATGTTGTGTTCTTCCATCTTGGAGACGTTTTCTATGCACTCTATTTGTTCGATGACTTTTTTCCCTTTTTTCATTATTTTTCGGGATAAATTTTAGATGAAATTTTGCCCCAGAAGAACAACGTATGATTGTTTTGCTTGTGTTATATCAGACATTGTGCAATAGAGGGTTGTCACCACCTCAACCAAAAAAAAGTCTCCTCCAGACGGTTCAAAACAAATGTCGGCACGCCTCAGGGAGACTCTCTTTCCCCCCTGCTATTTGTAATCTATCTGGAAGCCGCCTTGAGAGATTTGAGAACTTTCTATAATGATTCTATTACCGAAATTGTATATGCCGACGATGTGGACTTTGCCTCGGACAACATAGATGATCTAATTCATCTACTAAACAATTCTTCACGGGTACTTAACAAATGGTTTCTGATAATTAACACTTCCAAAACTGAATTGACGGAGATAAAACGAATGGACACAAGAATTGGCGAAACATGGAGGAATACCAACAAACTCGGCTCTCTACTTGGAGATAGTGAAGACATTTCTCGTAGAAAGATGCTTGCTACTGCGGCTCTGAGCAGAATATGTAAAAAATGGCTCCAAGCTTGGCCGATAAATCGGGCTCTCAGATCAAGGCTTTATAATGCATTCGTAAAGCCTGTTCTACTATACAGCTCGTCAACATGGGGGATCTCGGACGCTGAACTGAAGACTATAGACTCTTTTCACCGTAAACAACTACGTCTCTTACACGGAATACACTGGCCATCAAAAATTAACAATCTATCTCTGTATAAACATTACGATGCTACGCCGTTGTCTCAAGAAATCGTTGGAGGCCGGTGGAAATTATTTGGCCATATTTTGCGAATGGACCCCAGAGCTCCGGCCAATCGGGCAATGGACGATTATTTCTCCGAACATGGAGACAAATATCGTGGAAGACCTAGATCCACTCTTCCGGCAGTTCTGGAGAGGGATCTCAAACTTCATGGCAAAAGTTTCAAAAACTTGGACGACCTAGAATCTTTGCGGGATCTCGCCCGCTACAGAGGGGCATGGACAAGGATGGTCCAGAAGATTGTTTCGCTTGTGACACGTGTGGGATTATAACTTTGTTTATGTTCCTACGGAATGTGTTAATAATAAGAAGAACAACCGCCGTTAATTAGCAATAATAACTTTTTAAATTTCAACGTCCTTAAATCAAAGTAATCATTGGTGGTGTCGTGGTTTCCCAATGGTTTTAAAAACCTCCCCAAGGACAACAAACAATGCCGTCCTTGGTGCGGCTCATCTTGCTCCAGAATTTCCTCCAAGACTGACGTGGTTCCTGTTCTCTTTTAGTCCTATACAGTGCCTGACAAAAAAATTGGATTTGTAATAAATCGATTTTTTTAAAATAAATTATAATTTAATTTTCTTACATCATTCTTGGCAAAATTAGAATTATTTTTTTAATTTTTAAAATTATTTTTGGCTTTTAGAATTTAATTTTAAAGCAGAATTTAAAATTTGCCGGACAAAAAAAATTGGATTTTTTATTTTAATGAAACAAATTAAAATTTAATAAGTTAAAATCCCTCCACGTGCTTCATAAACTTCCAAACTTCTTTTTTTCATTGACATAACTAAATTTTCTAGGTATTTTTTCGGTATTGACTCCCATATCACAACTAATTTTGTCTCCAAATCCTTCAAGTTTTTCGGCGGTTTTTGCAATAATTTTCTCTTCATCATTGCCCAAACATGCTCAATTAGATTAAGGTCAGGTGATTGAGACGGCCAATCAAGAATTTTGTATTTTCTATCGCATATAAATTCTTTAACTACTCGAGAACTGTGGCATGAAGCATTATCTTGTTGAAAAATACATGAGTTTAACCCCATTTTTAGAGCTGATTGCTCCAGATTATTTGACAAAATGTTTAAATAATAAGCACTGTTCATTTTTCCATTTATAATAACAAGATTACCGACGCCTTCATATGAGAAACATCCCCAAACCATTAACTTTCCTCCACCATACTCAACAGTAGGTACGATATTGGACTTTTCATATGCAGTACCGTTTTTTTTGCTGTTATAGATCCTTATTTTGCTGATATAGACCTCAAAACATGACTCATCGGAGAAGATGACTTTCTTCCATTCTTCGTCAGATATGGCTAAAAACTTTTTCGCAATTAACCATCTGGATTTGATGTTTTTTGATATCAAAAGAGGTTTGTGTTTTGCAACTCGGGCATGTAATCCAAATGAATTTAGTATACGACCAATTGTTCTGGGAGATACGTCCACATTAAATTGAGTTTTTGTTATCTCAGAAAGAGACACAGCAGAAATTGAGGGTTCATCTCTCGAGATTAATTGTATTGTGTTTTTTTGATCTGAAAAGAGTTTCGGTAAACGTCTAGATTTAATTTTTCGCGTAGTAGTGCCTTCTTTGGAAAATTTTCTTGTCACAAATCCCACGGTCGATCTGGGAATTTTCAGTATTTTAGATATCTCTTCAATTGTTTTTCCTGAAGAGTAATATCCAATTATTACTCCTTTTGTAAAATCAGATAAATGGATTTTTGAATTACGCTTCATTTATACGAACATCCAATTTTTTTTGTCCAAATCCAATTTTTTTTGTCCGGCAAATTTTAAATTCTGCTTTAAAATTAAATTTTAAAAACCAAAAATAATTTTAAAAATTAAAAAAATAATTCTAATTTTGCCAAGAATGATGTAAGAAAATTAAATTATAATTTATTTTTAAAAAAAGTCGATTTATTACAAATCCAATTTTTTTTGTCAGGCACTGTATGTGAAAAGAGTTAAGCTTTTCGTATTCCTGTCTTGTACATGCCCATGTTCCCAAGTTATACAGGTATATGGGTCGCATTGTAGAGATGAACTTCCCCTCTCATGTCAAGTCTTTTGCGGACAAGCTAGGTCTCGAACCCTAATTTTAAAACCAATCAGATTTAAAAATTTGCATTAATAAAAAAAGTAAGTTAAGCTTTTTCGACTTCGAAATATGCACGTCCGTCAAGATGCTTCTAGAACATATAAATTATCATAAACGGCCTTGACATAAAACACTATACCATCTAGCCAAGTGGTTTTCAAGAATTTTGAGCCAGGGGCCGCAAAATCAAATTTTTTATTTATAGGGGCCGTACATTTTTTTGTCAACTTAATGAAGATAAGATATTTGTTATTTCAGGTTGAACTGAAGAAAATACATGATTTTTGTTTTACTGTGTACATGCAATTTAGAGTTGCGTCCTATCGCCGCACATTTGTTATATCAATGAATGAAAGAATTTATAAACTACTTTGTCATATTTTCAAAATCTGGTACGATATTAGATGTCGAAATCCGCAACATCTGATCTAGATGGATATCCGTTAGTTCATTGCGGTATTATTTCCTAATTTTAGTATCGTTACTTAGAGGTAACTTGTGTGCAATATCGAAAACAGCGGGCGAACAACATTCCGATGCAAATATTTCTATTGCCGTTTTATATAATTCGCCATCAGAATAAGGCTTCATATTTTTAGCCAATAGGTAACTAATTTTGTATGATGGCAGGTTAATATTAGACGAATATGTCCCACTTTTGAAAGTGGATGATCGCTTTAAATAATCTTCTTTTATTTGTTTTAGTTTTTTCGTCCGAGAAACACCAGTGAATTTGTCATAATGAATAGAGTGGGAACGGTAATGCCGTTCGATTGTATACGTTTTTAAAGTTACAATAATAGAATTGCATATTAGGCAAAAAGGCTTTCCATTGACCTCAATAATGAAATATTTTTCTTCCCATATGAGTTTAAAAATCCTATTTTCCTTGGAAATTTTTCGAAAACGTTTAGAATTCGACATCACAACAACAAATAAAAAAACGTGACAAAAAATAAAATATTTATAGAAACATAAGGCCCTCAATTAAATCCTAGGGGCCGCACTTGAGAATCACTGATCTAGCCCATCATATAGAGGCAGCTTTGGTCGATTTACGTCCGAGTCAGTTCTTATAATCACACGACCTCCCTCAATTATAACTCCAGAAAGTTCATTCTTTTTTGCTAGTAGATAGCACCGCAGTTTCTTTCGTCTTTGGATCATTTTGTTCAGCCACAAGAATGTTGTCATAAGCAATTTTACGCGCATTGATAATTTCTTCTTAGTCTTCAAATCCAATCAAATCATTTCGATCTTTTCTAGAATGTCCAGAGGGTTTTTCTGGCCCATGAACAAAAAAACATAATTTTTTCAGTTGTCTCGTGAAGCATAAAGTTATAACCAAACAAAATGTCTTTGAGAATGACGAAACAGGGCTTTAACGTCCTCAATGCTTCAATTGTTGTATTAGGCTTGGGAAATTCATCTTGTGTTATTTTATTTTCTTATCAATTAACCACAAATTTTAACACACCGTATTGACTCACAAATATTGTAATAGGAACAATCTTGGAATTAAAAAAATCCCATTTTCATAGCATTTCCACATTTTTGTTTAGAATGTAAAACAAAGAAATTCTCAAATAGGAGGCCCTTCACGCAAAATTTTAAATATGGAAACAAATATATTAGTGATTTTCTTAGTCCTAGTTTACGGCGTTTCCACAGGAGAAGTGACGATATTTCCTTCGTCGGCTGGGGTCGAAGATTGCCAGACGAAACAAGGATCCCAACGAGACTCGTCATCTTTTCCAAAGAGTCTCGTTGGCGATCGTCCGAGGGAACTGCCAGGCCGGCAGTTCAAAATAACTGCATTGTCTAGTTATTTTCTAAATTAAAAATTTAATTTTCAGTGACGATATTTCTCCTCGTGCAAGAATTAGAAATTTTAAAGTTTAATTCTTTAGGTAGCAATTAACCTTCGACTGTCACGACTGGTATGTCGATTGGTGTGGTTTTGATGTAAGAAATGTTATTGATTGGTCGAATAAAACACTTCTTGATGTAAGACCTCCCTTGGATTCATTTTTCGGCAGTTATGGATTGTTTTAAAGTTATATGCTATCGGTGGTAGTACAATTGGATAAACTAATATTTTTTATTCGTTTAATAACACTAAAATACATTTTAAAAGCCTATGGATAATCAAAGAGAGCTTGGGTGATTCGATATCAAATTTATTTGCGTAAATTTGAAAAAATATGCTAGTCGAATTAGCTAATCGTAGGTAGGGCCAGGGGAAGACAAGAAAATAAGAAGAGCAATTGAATGAAAAATTAAATCTCACAAAAAACTATTCTGAAAATCAAAAAAATACTTGCGGCTTTTGAAACCAGAAAAAACACATGGTCAAGATTCAAAGATTTCTTACACATAAGTAGAGTCTAGAATAACTTTCTAAATTAGATTAAACACTATTAAAGAGTTTTTAAATAAAAGTCACCTATGCATAAAAGTGAAACTTCTTAAAATTATCTCTGTTTAAAATTTTGGCGAATTTACTAAAGATCAATTAGAAACAGTCGCTCCATTGCTAATTCGATGTATTGGACAATTCTGGAACGATATTTGTTGTTCGAATTATGAATTGTAAGCATAAACTAACAAATTCATTTGTAATGGAGTTTAAAATATAAATATCATTTAAAAATGACCTAATGTAAATGTATAAACTTCACAAAAACAATCGTATTGCAAGAAAAAACGAGCAGATGCAGAATGTAAAGTAAAATCTCTTTGTAGCCTCATATGTGATTAAGACTTTGTGCAATAGAGTTGCGTCACTAACTCAACCCATACTTTTGTACAACGGAGGAACATGGGGAATATCTGAGTCTGAATCAAAATCTCTTGATGCATTCCATAGAAGACAGTTAAGAATTCTTATTGGCATCAACTGGCCAAAGAAAATCAAGAACTCCACCCTATACAATATCTGCAACAGCAGACCCGTCAGTGTGGACATTACCGAAGCACGTTGGCGCCTATTGGGCCACATTCTAAGACTCGACCAGGATGTTTATGCTAACTGGGCAATGGAATCATATTACGCAAAGGACGAAAGATCTGCGTCCCGAGGACGCCCACGAAATACATTACCTATTGTAATCTCAAAAGAACTACAACGCGTTAAAAGACAACTGAAAAATGGAGACGACCTAGATACTCTCAGGAGTATAGCATACAACCGCACATCATGGAAAATTATGACCGAAAAGATAGTCTCATATGTGGCACATGTGGGAACTTAATTAGTTTAAATTACATTATGTTCCTATGACAGTGCTAATAATAATAATAATGCAGAATGTAAATATTTTTCTGAAATCGTATAGAGCAGAGGTTTCCAAATGGGGAGGCGCGCCTCCCTAGGGAGGCGTTGACTCGTGTCAAGGGAGGCGCGAAAAGTATTTCAGAAACATTTTTTAGAAAATTATATCTATGTAAAAAACGTGACTATATTCCGATAATAAGAGTTATTAATTTAAAAATTATATTTTTTCAAAAATTTATTTAATTTATTAGACAATTAAATAATTTTAACACATGAATAAATTCTTGAGTGGTTGCAAAAGAAAATTCACGAATAATAAAGATTTTGACGATGGTTCAAAAAATCAAAATGATTGGAATATAATCAATACCACTCCAAAGACAAGAAAATACTTTCCATCTTACTTATTGTTAGGATTCACACGTATCTTTGTTGATTCTATGGAAAATTATTGAAACATTGAAACAAAAATTTGAGAGAGAACCGCTAATTTCTTTTTGGTTGAATGTAAGAACGGAATATGAAATTTTGTCGAATAAAGCAATGAAAGTTTTGTTGCCATTTGCTACTTCATATTTATGCGAAACTGGATTTTCTGCACTAGCTGCAATTAAATCTAAATATCGAACTCGTTTAGTAGTGACTAATGAGCTAAGAGTAGCACTCTCTGCGATGACACCAAGATTTGAAAAACTTTGCGCCAAGATGGAAAAAAAATTATCTCATTAACTTTTTGTTTTAAAAAATTGTTTTTGATAAAATAATAATTGTATTATATTATGGAATATAAAGGGAGGCGCAAGATTGTACTTTTTCTCTAAGGGAGGCGCGTAAAAAAAAGCTTGGAAACCTCTGGTATAGAGTAGTAAGTGAGTCCTTTAAATAATAGATGATTTTTTTGCAGGTTTGCGATTTTAAACCTGCAACGTGGACGGCATAGTGGTTAGGTCTCTGCTGCTAGGTCACGGGTTCGAGTCCGGCCACTTCCCATCGATGCTATAAAAGGCTTGACGAGTGACGTCGTCATCAGTGAGTAGTCACTGCGGAACTGGATTTTCTAACCTGGACTCACACACGGTAAAAAAAAAGCAAGTAAAGATTCTCCCCTGGCCCTACCTACGATTAGCTAAAAATAAAAAACTCTTTACTTAAAATAAAGTGTGTGTCCCGCCTGTGCGGAGCTATAAAATACTATGGCTCTGCGGTAAGTGCGGTTTTTTGCGATTTTACTTCATTTTTTTAGGATTTTTGTAATCACTAACAAATTTAGTTTCCATAAAAGACTAGATTTTATTTGAATTCTTTAAAACAGAGGAGAACTAATACCGATACTATCTTTTCAGGATTATTTTCAATCCTTTGAATTAATTATTTATATTATTGAAAACGCATTTTTATAGATGAGGAAATTGACGTAAGCTGAACAATTCGATTTTTAACTTATTGATAAATGACTTAATCATCTAGAAGAAACCTGTAACTATCTTCTTTGGAAAATCTTTTAAAACTATATAATAGTCTTTAAAATTAAATTATTGAATTAGTACCCTTTCGTTCATGCTGAATTTTTTATTAATTTTAAATTTAAAGTCATAAATTTCTGACCCCTGTCTAGGCCAGGATTTCAACCGCTTTATTAGTTAGATGGAGTAGATTTTTGATTAATAATTTGGTAAAATCCTGATATGTTTGATGATCAATATCACATGGCTACATTACATTTTATTGATAAAGTGTATATGTAGCAATTACCTTTAAACATAAATATAACAAAATAAAATTCTGATTGGCATTCAAATTCTAATTCTAAAAGAACTTATTGGTTAATTAATCAGGCGTTAAATTTATATAAAAATCCGTTTACGCTAAAATATTTTCAATACCTTTGGAATAAAACTTATTTTCAGTTAAACTTCCGATAAAATAAAATTATGTTATCTAATCAAAATAAAATGACAGATATAAGGTATTAATAACAAATCATTAAAAATTTAAAGATTGAATGAAGGACTGCAATTTTTACCATCTGAAATAGTACATGCGGTTAATACCAATACCGGAAACTGTTCAGCCTTGTTTTCAATTATTGAAGAATTAAAAAGAAATTTTTACCACTATACGACAGAGAGAAATAAAGAATCTAAGGAAATCGAAAATATTATACACAAAAATGTACAATAATTATTATTTATCAAGGAAAAACAAATAATGCAGTTTGAAAACGTTTTGAACAGTTTGAAACACTTCAATACTATTACAACTAACAAAAATGATACAACGTACTTAATAATTCAAAATAAGTTTATAGTAATTCTCAAATTTGGCATGTTCTTAAAACTGTCCATGATTCGATTCAAATTCATGACACCGAACTCGGAAGCATAATTAAACTAATACAATCAATGTCATAAAGTATTTTTAAAAGATTTTAGTGATACTAAAAATATTAATCTAATGAAACAAATTCTGGAAAACGAAATGTTAAATCAAAATAAAATAAAAAATCTTGAAAATAATTTGGTCGACATCAGAAACACAATATTGAATAGTGTTAAAAATCAAATCAATGAAATTAGAGAAAAAATGTTTCAGAATGACAGTAACTTAAATAACAAAATATATCATCTTGAAGAGAGAATATATAATGTATAAAAATGAAATATGAATAATTAAAAAAGTATATCAATAGTCAAATAGAAGAAATTAAAAACGAATATAAACCACATTCGTCTATTATAGAAGCTATAAGGTCAATTACAAAATCAGAAATTTCAAAAATTAACAATGAATTAAAAAGCAACATAGAAGTAGAAATCTCATTGTTGATTTAGAGATCTGAAAACAAAATAATGGAATATATTTTTAATCAAAACAATATAATTAATAAAAATGACAATAAAATGAGACAGGTGTTTAATGAATTCAAATATGCATTAAACAATATTAATCAATCAAAGTATCACTTTCTAAAATTAAATTTCAGAAGAAGATATAAAAATACAACAAAAGAGGCATTTCATTCAATTTCTCATCTAATTAAAGAACACAATTTGGAGCTTCGTAAAAAAGTGAATAATTTAAATGAAGACATTCACAGAAAAATTTTACAGGTGTTTTTTACAAAATAAATTTTATAATAATGCTAAAAATATTATTATTTAGGAAAAAACCGAACTATTAGAAAGCATCAACGAAAAAATGAATTATAATTTAGATAAAATACAAAAAAAAGTTTTGAAAAATGAACAATATCTACAAAATGAAATTAAAGACTTGCAAAATAGATTAGATTCTGTAAATTCGCAAGTAAGTATACAATAAAATCATTCAACTAGGTTTGTAATTATGATGATTTAACAAAATTAAATCAAATTATTTTGACAATGAACAAAAATGAATCGAACATCAAAAAAATTGAAAATAAATTAAAAAACATTGAATTTGATGTATACGTATTTATTATTGTCAGATTTGTCAAATGAGACAAAAAAATACTTCAAAAGTTAATCAATATAAAAGCATTGAAAATTATTCAGAAACTATAACTGCCAATAAAAAAGAAGATGAAAATATGTATGCAAATGGACAAAAATATGGTAATTATAATGATTTACTAATGTTTAATTTTATGTAGAAACTGATGATTATACATATCTTTATTCTAACGTTTCGACGATTCCTACTATTGACAAAAAAACTAAGAAAGATAAAATAAGAAACTCAAAAAATAAAAAATAAAAATTCATTCAATAATCCGTACTAATATATTTTAATCGATTAGTTGTTATATTAAACAATCCATGTTTTAATAGAATTTAAAGTAAGTATTAATTAATTAAAGTTCCTCTGGTCGCTACTTCTTTTATTTGCAAAGTGATTAGGGTAGGCAGACCCGCCTCTTTCCCTTCAAGGTACTGACAGGCAGTGGCGATGTTGGGAACACACTTATTTTGTGATAAATTTCGTTTATTCTTTTGTTCAGCTCAAGCGTTCTTTCCCACAATTCAGGTCTGTTTCTATAAGAAACAATCATGCTCAAGGGTTTTATTTATAGTGAGTGATTGAATGTATACGTGCGTTTTCTTACTAATGTTAAGCGAATATGCATATTGTAGAAATTTTTAACTAACCAGCCCATCCCATGTTAATACAATAAATACTATTTTTACTCTTGCAATAGATTAGTTCTAGCTTTTTGGATGGAAGGTCATATTTTCTCATTTTTTGATCTGCACTTGTTGTAAGTTTTGGGAAGATGTTATCCCAACTTCCACAAACAAAATTTGATTCTTTATCTTGTCGAAAACAAACAAATCGAGTTTGTTATGTTC